>NC_041398.2:165993087-166293087 GCF_900747795.2 Erpetoichthys calabaricus
ATTTATATATATGTGGATGTCTATATGTATATATATGTGTGTGTGTGTGTGTGTATGTGTGTATATATATATATATATGACAGCAACACTCATAACAATGACAACACAATTACATTGACAATCATGTTATGTTATTTTTAAAGTGTTTTCTTTTCCTTTTCATAACCTCTTTAACACACTACTTCTCCACTGCGAAGCGCGGGTATTTTGCTAGTATACACATATAGCTGATTACCCAGTGGCTTCGCTCACTGAGTGCAAGAGAAAAAAATAAAATGTATGTATAAAATAAGTTTGTTAATTGCCAAATTTATTTTTCCACAGATAAAGAGCACTTACAATAACATAGAAATCAATATAAACAACATTAACATCATTATCATATGAGAATATGAAGTAATATATAAGAAGCACATTGCATATAAATATAAATTAAACAGTAAAATTTTCTTCTATAATACGCTACCGTGGCTATTTGTTTGTCTGTCCAGGATTTTAAATCACCTGTTGCTCACAAACCGTTTCATCTATTGACTTGAAATTTGGTACACATATACTACGTCACGTGTACTATTCGCTTTCAGGGTGATGATTTTATTACTCTTTTTATCTTTATTTTATTTTATTGTAGAATCAACTCACAGCTGTGCGCACCATACTAAGTTATCGCAACACAAAAACTAACTTAATCAGTTTTAACGGGAAAAGGTGCCGACAAAGAAGAGAAGCAGCGGGACGCTAGGGTGAAGAGCTGCTCATTAAGCAGCAAGCGCATCAACCTCTGAGCAAACGAATGGTAAACGTACAGAGAAAGAGGATAAATAACATGAATGGTCATGTGAAGTGTATTCACTCCACATTATCGTGCAGTGCGCTGTTACTGGTATTTTGATTAAAGAATTTGAACAACATATAAGAAGCGTATAAATTATTAAACAGTAAAACATTAACATTTAAGAAGTAAAGATACATTGAGTACTACTGCAGTGCTTTCGGGTATAGTACATTTTTTGTTTGCCCATTACATGCATAAATGTATACATTTTTTGGTGTACCTACCCGAGAACACGCGACATGACCCGGCAGTTAAAAGTTTCTCGCTCCAGCAATTTGAACTCTGTTACAAAGTCTCGTTTATACCTCGTGTCTTCTCATTAAACTTGTATCTCGCGAATACGGTATTGCAAACGGCAGCTGGAGCGTTTCTATAAACTCAATTTAAACTTACGGTTTACACCGTGCTTTGAAGATGCATAGTACGCGACACGTGTTTCGCCGTAATTGTGGGCTCATCAGGCGTACACACTCACTGCACTTCCTTACGGGAATTGAACCTCGGACGTAGAGGCGAAGCCCCTAACGTTGTGCCACGGCGTGTGGTTCGTTCATTTGACAGCATGTATATCGGGGTAATTACATTGCAGGCATTCGTAGTCTGATTCACAGTCTGATTGTATGGGTGGTTACCTACCAGGTAACACTTGTGGTTGGTCAGCAAGCCGGCTAACTTCTGCCACGGTGCCCTCTTTCAGTTGCAAGAAGCAGATCATAGAATGGTTGAAATAGTTTAATATATATAGCAAAATCCCCGCGCTTCGCAGGGGATAATATGGTATTGCAAACGGTAGCGGGAGCGTTTCTATAAACTTAATTTAAAGTTACGGTTTATACCATGCTTTTTTTCATTATGTTTTCGTACCTTATCAATTGTGTAATGTGTTTTTTGAACAGGTTTGATTCATCGAAGTGATCACTCCTGCTGCGTTCAGTCACTTCACGTGAGCCGGTCTCTTGTGTGATGTTGCGATGTCCACGGGTTTATTTAATGTTAGCTAAGACCCAGCAGTTAAAAGTTTCTCACTACAGCAATATTAACTCTGTTACAATGTGATCCAAACTGTCGTTTATACCTCGTGTCTTCTCATTAAACTTGTATCTCGCGAATATGGCATTGCAAACAGCAGCGGGTCAGTTCACGTACTTACGTGGGAGGCGTGATGACGCGATATATTTTGATATATATCAAAATACCCGCGCTTCGCAGTGGCGAAGTACTGCTTTAAAATTTTTATTAAGAAGAAAAGTAAACCTTTTTAAACGGTGGCTTCGCCTCTTGCGCTGACGTCGCCTGTCCGCTGTTTTATAAACGAACGCCATATAAGGTCATCCTTTCTCCTTCACAGTCAGTTCACGTGATTACATGGGAGGCGTGATGACGCGATACGCAACCCCCGCAACCCCGTCTCCCACGGCCAGTGAGTTGCAGTCCATTACTGTATATGGTCAAAAAAGAGGTTCCAGTTATGACCGTTACGCTTTGAATTCCGAAATGAAACCTGCCTAACTTTTGTAAGTAAGCTGTAAGGAATGAGCCTGCCAAATTTCAGCCTTCCACCTACATGGGAAGTTGGACAATTAGTGATGAGTGAGTCAGTCAGTCAGTGAGTGAGTCAGTCAGTGAGGGCTTTGCCTTTTATTATTATAGATGACAGGTTCCAAATAGTTGGTGACTTTAATTTTCATATCAATAATTAGTGTGACCCAAAAGCAATAGAATTCATGAATCTCCTGCACACTTTTGATCTGAGCCAGCACGATAGTCAGCCAACACACAAAGGGGGACACACGTTGGATTTAGTGATTACTAAAGGATTAAAAGTGGATGTGAGGCATATCATGGATATCGCTTTATCAGACCATATTCTCTTACTATTTAATATAGAAGTACTGATTTAGGATTAATTTATTAATTTATTCTCATTAATTAATGAGAAGTGTATTGTTAAAAACATCTGCAGCTTCAAAGTTTACTAACATTTTAAGAAACCAGTCTGTTTGTAGTGCTTACTACAATAGTGATAATAATGTAAATAGTAAGGTGGAACATATTAATGCTAAAGTGACAGCTGCCGCTGACATAGTCGCTCCTGAAAAGACAGTTAAAAAATCTTACAGCACTGTTACACTGTGGAGAGACCCAAAGAGAGTCTGATTTAAAGAAAACATGCTGGAGAGCTCGGCGTAAATGTAAAAACTAAATTGATTGTCCACTATGAAATATTGAAGGCTAAAATAACAGAATACAACAAAATAGTCTGTCTTGTGAGGCGGTGCTACTTCTCTAAAATTATGAATAACAATGCTAGTAATCTGAGAGTTTTATTCTCTACTATTGATCATTTGCTAAACCCAGGTCACTCAATGGAATGCTTCCAATACACTTCTAGTAAAACTTGTGAGGCTTTTGTCATATATTTTTTAATCAGAAAATTAATGATATTAAAAATAATATAGTACATCCCCTCAATACTGATCTTATTAAATCCTGGTATTCCATTTTAAGTGAATTAAATTCTTTCACCAGGAAAGATTTACCTGATCCACACAGAATAATTTCTCAGATGAGACCTTCACCTGCATCCTTGACCCAATACCAACAAGTTTTTTCAGCGAAGTATCTGGCGTGCTAATTGATAGTGTGCTTGACATAGTAAATTCATCACTAGGTTCATCATTACATATGGGGGTCTTCCCAGACTGTATTAAGACTGCTGTTATTAAACCTGTTCAAGAAAAATAAACTGGACTCCTCTGTTTTTGACAATTTTAGACGTATTTCTAATCTGCCTTTCTTAAGTAAAATCCTAGAAAAGGCAGTCATTATGCAGCTAAATGATCACTTGAATAAACATTCTATTCATTGCCAAGTTTCAGTCAGGTTTTAGAACAAATCAGACTACAGAAACTGCGCTTGTTAAAGTAGTAAATGACTTGTGGGTTAATGCAGATGATACCGTTAATCTATTCTCATCCTCTTAGATCTGAGTGCAGCATTTGATACCATTGATCACAATATTCTTATAAATCGCCTTAGTCAATGGGTGGGCCTCTCACGCAATGTGTTAAATTTGGTTTGAGTCTTATTTAACAGGTAAAAAAATTCTTTGTTACATGTGGTAATTATACTTCAAAGACACGTGATATTCTAGGTATATGGTGTTCCACAAGGATTTATCCTAAGTCCACTGTTCTTTTCGATCTACAAGCTCAAAGTATAATGTGAACTACCACAGCTATGCTGATGACACACAACTGTATTTATCAATAGCACCTGATGACCCCAAACTCTCTTGGTTCATTGATCCAATGTCTTACTTGTGTTTCTGAATGGATGAGTAGTAATTTTCTCAAACTAAATAAGAAGAAACAGAAATCTTAGTGATTAGCAAAAATGGATATAGTGAGGGTATTAGAAATAAACTTGATCCATTAGGCTTAAAAGTCAAGACAGAGGTAAAGGTTTTAGGGGTAATTATTGACTCTGACCTGAATTTTAAGTCACATACAGTATTAATCAGATTACCAGGACAGCATTTTTCACTTAAGAAATACAGCAAAAGTTTAGATCCCTTATAACTTTGCAAGATGCTGAAAATAGTTCCCAGTACTGTTTTTAGTCAACTAGATTACTATAATGCACTCCTCTCAGGACTACTCAAAAAAGACATCAATAAATTGCAACTAGTACAGAATGCAGCTGCCAGAATCTTAACTAGGAAAAGAAAATCCGAGCACATCGCTCCAGTTTTGATGTCACTACATTGGTTACCTGTGCCATTTAGAATTGACTTTAAAATACTCCTTATGGTTTGCAAAACCTTAAATAATCTCGCTCCATTCTATATTTCAGAATGCCTCTCACCTTACACTCCAAATCATAACCTTAGATCTTCAAATGAGCGTCTGCTTATAATTCCAAGAGCTAAACTTAAAAGAAGTGACGAGGCTGCCTTCTGCAGTTATGCACCTAAAATCTGGAACAGCTTACCAATAGAAATTCGCCAGGCTAATACGGAGGAGCACTTTAAAAAACTGCTAAAACCCCATTATTTTGACATGGCTTTCTCATAGCTTCATTTTAGTGTAACCCTGATATTCTGTATATGCATTTAATTAACATTTTTATTATTGCTCCACAATCTGTACTAACCCCTACTTTCTCTGCTGTTCTTCTACCGATTTTCTGTGGTGGCGATCTGTGCCACTACCACCTGATCAAGGCACCATGCAGTCCCTACATTGATGGATTTAAGGCCAGATGTCCACATGACCATCATCATCTAATTCTTCAATGTGAAGGTTGAAAACTATGAGGGCTGATTGAGGTAATTTATATTAGGTAGAATGCCCAGTGGGAGCTGGGTGGTCTCGTGGCCTCGGAACCCCTGCAGATTTTTTTTTTCTCTAGCCCTTTGGAGTTTTGTTTTTTTTTCTTTCTGGCCATCGGACATTACTTTATTCTTTGTTACTTAGTATTGCCTAATGTTATTTTTATATATTTTTTTTTTTTTATAAACGTTTCTTTCTTCATCTTGTAAAGCACTTTGAGCTACATAATTTGCATGAAAACATGCTATATAAATAAATGTTGTTGTTGTTATAATAAACAAATATCATTTATTATTTTTTCTCCACCTTTAATCTAATTTAAAATTTTAACTTGTATTCCATCCATCCATCCATTTTCCAACCCGCTGAATCCAAACACAGGGTCACGGGGGTCTGCTGGAGCCAATCCCAGCCAACACAGGGCACAAGGCAGGAACCAATCCCAGCCTTATGCCCTGTGTTGGCTGGGATTGGCTCCAGCAGACCCCCGTGACTCTGTGTTCAAACTTGTATTCCAAAAAATTGTAATTGAAATATTTTGGAAAAGGGAACAAACTATCCTAACTCATTACTGATTAGTGAATTTAAAAAAATAATGTAGCAATAACCATATGTTTAGTCAAACCAAAAAAGAACATCATACATTTTGCAAAGTATTTAAAGATATAGTAACACAAAAGTTCAATGATCACAAGGAGCTTACCAATGCTTTTTTTCCAAATAATGAATGCCTCCTTAGCTTTACAGAAATACATATTTTAGCAAACTGGCAAGTTTCTTTTATTCATAGGTTCAAGAAAAAATAAAGTGATTTGCTCTGACAAGATCAGAGAGATACAAATATTTTTATGTATTTTGGATTTGGGAGGACTCTCAAACCCTTAAGCAAGTGAAACAAAATATTCATTACCACAATCAACAACATTTGTTAGGTACACATATAATTACTTGGGTGACACCTCCATCCAAAGCACTTAAGAGAGATTCAACTGGTTAATGTTTTTTTGTTTTTTTTTCCAACTGGAGCACAGTCAGAGGAACTGACTTGCTCTTGGTCACATAGTGTCAGTAGCAGGGTTTGAGGTCCAAAGCTTTAACCATTATTCCACCAACTCTGCCTGTTATGAGTCTATATGTTATTAGGATATATGGGTAATAGTTAAGAAATGGTTTAAATCAGTGGTTCTCAAGTTCAGTTCTGTAGACCACTGTAACTGGAGGTGTACAGCCCATTCAAGTTTTACTTTTAACTGGACTCCTACCTTTATTAAGCAAGCTTTATTTTTCAGTTTTTTTGGCAATTCAGACATTTCAAAGTGGGTTTGGTAAACATTTATAGGAATGCAGCAAGCATTTATGTGTATTAAGATAATGTGAAAAAGATTTTCATCTGTTGATTTTTAGGATTTTACACTCTTTTAGTGTTCTGAGGCATTAATTATAAAACTTTGTGTGGATTTGAGCATGAAAATATGTGCACACCAAAAAAAGCAGGAAAATGCATAAGCCAAAAAGCTGATTTTGACTGGGTGCACATGTATTTCTATATAATTTACCCTTTATAAATCACAATCACCTTGTAAATGGCCAAACATAAAAACACCACTAACAGCGCCCTGAAAAATCCATATATGGGAAAAGTACAATCACGTATACGGCCAATTCAGAGTCACCAGTCAACTGCAGCATCAAAGAAAAAAAAAAACACATGGACAGAGAAAGAATGTGCAGATTCAATAAAAAGTGCACTGAACCCTAATCCTTTGAGGTATGAGGCAAGCTAACATAAATAGTCAATTATATATGTAATTATAACCCTCATAATTATAACAACTGTATCCTTGTTAAAATCATTAGATGGTATCTGTAAATGAGGAAGCCCACTTGAGCAGTTCAGTGTAAAATAAAATATGTTGCTTTGCCTACATCATCATAAAACAGGCAGATCAGACTAGCCCATGTTCCTTTTTTCAAAGAAGTTTTTGTTAGCCCTTTATCACATGGCAGCAGCACTGTTTTTATCCAAGTCAGATGTTATTGTGTTTGTTTGGGAAGTTGTTGTTTGTTATAATATTTATATTTTGCTGAGCTTCTGTGAAGTGTTAATTTTTCCTTGGGGACAAAAAAAGACATTATCTATCTATCTAGTTCTTGGAAACACTCGTGAAATTTTGGAGATTATGTAATTCCTGAAAATGATTAATCAAGTCAAAGGTGAGTTAATGTTTACTTATACCGATTAGATTTATGAGTACAAGTGCTGTCATAATATAGATGCCCTGTAGTCAAAATACTGTTGGTATGCTTGTTCTTTACATGTATTCACTTTATTAGTTTAGAACCAAGTTTTGTTCAATACCTGCTTTTTAAGCAAATTAGTGTACTGGAGCACAGACATCATGCAAGCAAATTTTGAAAATGTTCAGCACTACTTGGAAGCTTTTCTCCATGCAGTAGTGCTATAAAAGAGGTGTGCTGAGAAAAAATTAAAACACAAAAATTATTACAAAAAATCTACACAAACAATAGTACAACTCCATTACTTGTATATATACAAATACCAATTTTTCAATGTTTGATATGATTATTGTACAAGTACAGTTTCTTTTAGATTTCTTGCTTGTACACCTGGGTACTGGCAGCCAGTCAGCTTTATTCTTGATCTTGGTGTTCGTACAAAATTTGAAATTGTTTGAGGTATATAAAACTTAGCATATCAGTTTCCTATTCTAATTGAAATCAAACAGGTTGTAGTTCATACTTGTCACCATTGCAACACAACCTTATCAAATCCCTAAAATCTCTGATGTACGTAGAGCCTTACAGCCTCACCTCATAAGTAGTAAATGTGTTTTAAAATAAAAGAAACTAAATTTTAATACAGCTGTCACACTGGCCTCATATTCGGCATCCTGGATTCAAATCTCACTTGTGGTTGTTCTCCCTGTGTCTATGAGAGATTATTTCAACAATCCCAAAGACATACTGGTTCTGACGACTCTAAAGTGGTCATGTATGAGTGGGTGTGGGCACAGGTGGGCCCTTTGAAAGACTGGTGTCCTGTCCTGGGTTACTTCCTGCATTGTGCCCTGTTCTGCAGTTACAGTTTCTAACTATCTGTGGTCCTGTATTGGCTGAGTTATATAATCACATGTACAGAAACAAGAAATTATTAATTTATCATCAATGTAGAAAACGTTGTTAAACCTGAGTAAAATGCTTCACCATCTTGCAGTTGTATTTTTCTTTTAAAAATTCTTAAACTCCCTTATCTTTTTTGGTACATTTAACCCAAGACCTAATAAAACTAATCTAGTATTTCATGCAATCCAGCAGAGGGCAGTCAGACACTATGCTAAATCCTGTATGTTTCATTAACATGGCAAACAAATCTAGATTCATAGTTGTTTTTAAATAAATAAATCTATTACATTATTATTATTAAAGATAGGGTAAGAAGCTCAATCATCCGGGAGGGGGTCAGAGTAGAGCCGCTGCTCTTCCGCATCGAGAGGTGTCAGATGAGGTGGCTCGGGCATCTGATCAGGATGCCTCCTGGACGCCTCCCTGGTGCACAATTGTATCCGGCTGGCCTGGGAACGCCTTGGGATTCCCCCGGAAGAGCTAGAAGAAGTGGCCGGGGAGAGGGAAGTCTGGGCATCTCTGCTCAAGCTGCTGCCCCCGCGACCTGACCTCGGATAAGCGGAAGAGGATGGATGGATGAAATCTATTACACTTTAAACTTAACTTTGAAAGTGCTATGATTGCCAAACTGAGTAACCTGGACAATTTTTAGAAATAAAATGAACTATGTAATTTTTGTACTTTATTTTTAATTCAAGCATATTAAGGTTACGAAAAAGAAAAAAAAATATGGACACAGTGATGTTGACTTTACCCTCGTAGTTTATTTTTGTCATTAAAGTAGAACGTCATAAACGTCATCTTAAAATCAATGTTTAATCTACTAGATTTTCTCAAACCCCGTCATAACTGATGTAGCACATTAAATGCTTCGTATTAAGTGTTCCCCCACCCAGTTCTTAATCGCTACGTGCTTCTTAAACCAACGTCCTCTTGCAGGCCGCGATCGCCACACAGAATACATTCACTTCATGATATTACTGCTCTCTGCACATTTAGAATGCTAAGACACTTGATATCATTTTCATGATAGGAACACACGAAGCATTTAATGTGCTACATTAGTTAAAACGGAGTTTGAGAAAATCCAATAAACATTGATTTTAAGATAATATGTACGACATGGCAAAGTTAAGATAGAGAGAGAAACAAATGTTTGAAGTGGAAATGTCGACTTTAATCGCTACATAAACGAAGAGGTTAAAGTGGAAATGTCGAGAATAAAGTCAACATGAATCCGTATTTTTTATCTTCTCCATGGCCCTAATACGTTTCCATAAATAGGGATAGATGGTTTTATAATGTAACCGATGCCTTTAAAACTACCAAAACTATCCAGTTATGAATTCCGGCAGCTCCACTCCAACTCTGCAATATGATTGACTGCTCAACCGTGCGTCGCTCTTTTGTTACGTCATAAGACCGCGCTTCTCCATGTGTTTTCGCGATAGAATAGAAAGTCGAAAAGAACAGTAATGAAAGAGACACCACTATCAAATTGTGAGAGGCTTTTTCTACTACAAGCTATCGCAGAGAAAAAGGTAATGATTATTGTAATATTTATAGTTATTTTTAAACATCTGAAATTCAGTAGACTATGGTTAATATCGATGTTTTTATAGAAGGTTACATAGTGAAAACTGTTTATTTCTCATTAACCCAACAAATATACACTCATTTTTGTTAAAATTAAGAGGTGCTTAGTGCTGTATGGTAGTAAAAGTACCGATGCCTTTGTTTTTGGTTTCTGGATATTGTTAGATATTCTAAAAAGTGCACCTTTTAACCGATTATACGAATTTTACATGGAGTGTGCTTTGCGAATATGCTGCAATGCGATGACTTCAGTTCTTGAAATCGTGAAAAGACTGTCCCAATTAAAAGCCATGATGTCTTCCTCAAAGTGTACTTGATGCTGATAGACAATGGGAAAATGGCTTAAAGGAAATCCGCTGTTTTCTCCGGGTTTACCCAGCGCTAAATCTGATTTATTTAAATGGGAACTATAAGCGATAGTAAAGCAACGAATAAAAGTGCTGCTCAACACCTCCAGAGTCGTGGGTTCAAATCCGAGCCCATTCATTGCCTGACTAATGTCTGTATATTATTATTGACTGTGAGTCCTTTTTCCATGGACTTCCGTTTATTCCCACACCCTCAAATAAAAATTTTTAGGTTTATTTGCATATGTAATCTTTGGCTCAATGAGTGCTCAGCGGTGAACTGACCTGCCGTCCATGATTGGCAGAAGTTTTGAGCCCAAAGAGAGCAAAATTGATTTCGCTTCCCCTGACCATATTTTGTAATAAGGGTTTAAGAAAATTGATTAATGTGTGTATTATGTTTTAAATAGATTTATCGGTGAGTAAGTATTGTGGTACCATTTACAAGCTTTTCAAACTGGTACAATTAAGCTCAAAATGATCTTGTACTTAACACAATCTATATATATCCTCTTTAATAAAATCCCTGTGTGCGTCAAGGCGTCCGTGGTGAAGTGCGCATGCGCGGTGCGCGATATTATTGTCAGAGAAAGTTGCAGGCGTTTTATGGAAATTTGAACCAGTATTACTGCGAGGGGAAATTAAAGGTACACAATACAGTCACTCATATTACAGCCACACATACACGCCAATATTACTGTCAGAGGAGATTAAAGGCATATTACCGACGCACACGCCTGTATTACCGCCAGAGAAAATTAAAGGTATATTACGGACGTACAAGCCAGCGGACGTACAAGACAGTATTACTGTCACAGAAAATTAAAGACACACAATACACAACGGCAGCCCACGAAGAACGATCAGCTCAGCAAGTAAACATCAAGAAAGGCTGAAAGAAAGAAAAATTCGACCAACAAAAAGAATGAGGTCAAAGCCACTTGCCATTTAATATAGACTGTTCCTACTAATGTTTATGCACTACTGTTCTAGCGCCCGTTATTGTAACGGGCTAAATGACTAGTACAGGGGTAGGCAACGTCGGTCCTGGTGAGCCGCAGTGGCTACAGGTTTTCATTCCAACCGAATTGCTTAATTAGAAACCAATCATTGCCAATCTCAGACCTTATTTAATTTTATGGCTTGTTAGTCTGTGCAATGTAAGGCTCTTATATCGTAGATTTTTTTCCTTTCCAAAGATATCATCCAAATGATATGAAGCCTAAAACAGATCATTTTCAGTCTGTCACATTTTTCTATTAAGTGTTTTATTAAATCAAACAGTGCATGATGAACACACACAGATGTAATTGGAAAAAAGCTAGCTGGAGAACTGCTGGCTGCTTTGTCTTTTACATCTTATTGCTAATAAGGAGCAATTAAAACACTGAATGCAGCAGTTTAAGATTGAAATAAGCAATTAAGGTTGGAGAACCTTAACAAGCGAGACCACTAAAATGAAGCATCAAAATGTCACTTAAGCAATATGTGCTTCATCAGCAATAATTGAGTTCTCGTTAAGGAACTGGGTTGGAACAAAAACCTGCACATACTGCGGCTCACCAGGACCGACGTTGCCTACCCCTGGACTAGTATATATATATATAATTCACTAAGTCCATGGCAAGCAAGACGCACGCAAGACCGTGCCCCGCTCAGCAATTCACTAAGCAGCCGACCATGGCACACGCATTACAGAGCCAACAATTTGCGCGAAAGCATTTGCCAAGAATGTTTTCATTAATCAAGAACGAAAGTCGGAGGTTCGAAGAAGATAACATACCGTCGTAATTCCGACCATAAACGATGCCGACTGGCGATCCGGCGGCGTTATTCCCATGACCCGCCGGGCAGCCATTACTCCCACTGGCATGCCTCCGTATAAAGTCAAACTTAAAATTGATTCAGTCATCATGCTTCTGAGAAACCTCATGCCAGCAAGAAGTCTCCGTAAAGGCACTAGACTGACTATTCTCAGCATTCACCGCAATGTACTGGAGTGTAAAAAAATCGCAGCTCCTACCTCACAAACTGTCCATATTCCCCGGATTTCCCTGACCCCATCAGATTCAAATTTGCCTTTTACTTTTACACACAGAAATGACAATAAGGCGCAGGGACAAACTTTCAAAAACATATGCCTGTATCTGCCAAACCCAGTTTTCAGTCGCGGACAATTGTATGTTGGTCTCTCCCGAGTTCCATCTTTTCATTCGCTTACAGCACACAGGTGCGCGCGCGCGCGAGAGAGAGAGACACACACACATACACACACACACACACAGGCGCGAGAGAGAATCCCTGACCCCATCAGATTCAAATTTGACTTTTACGTTTACACGCAGACAATTTCCTGTTAGTAATTGTCATTGCAAAGGCCAATCTAAGGCACGGGGCCACATTTTCAAAACGATATGCCTGTATCTGCCAAACCCAGTTTTCAGTCACGGACAATTGTATATTGCTCTCTCCAGAGTTCCATCTTTTCATTCAATTACAGTGGTATCCTCAAACCCACCCCATTTGGACAACTGTGTCTTTCAAGAAGTGTTCACCCATCAGTACATAATTCTGCTAGTACAGTATATAGAATCAGTGGCGTAGCTCGAGTTTGCGCCACTCGGGGCGGGGCTTCAATTTGCCGCCCTCCAACATATGTTGTAATTTCTATTTAACCTATTTAAATAGAAAATTAAAATGAGGTATAGAGAAAAATTTAAGATACATTTTGCATAGATTTATTTATATAGAAACAGCAATATTTTTTTCACATATAATTATTTATAAGCATCAATTAGACAAGAATATAGTACAGACGCACTGATAAACTAATAATCAGAACACGGCTTAATATAATTACGCTGCGAAAACCAGAACCGGTGTGGTGTACAAGTGATAGGTGGGGATGAGGAAGAACGCATTCGGATTGTTAACGAAATGAAATTATACATTGTGAATTAGTTGTTTATCTTCCTAAAAGTTATTATCGGTGTAATGAATTTGTGAATTTCCCCTTGGGATTAATAAAGCATCTATCTATCTATCTAATGTTTGTTTATTTTTGTTATTGCCTCATAAATTTCAACTGCCGTGTCTGATGCCGTCATAGAAGGCATCACCATCATTTGTGGATGAAAATCAGAGAATTCATTCATGAGCGATATTTTTCCGAACCCTGTTGCTTACACATGAAGTGTTCTGAGCCTTTTGGCCAATAATGCCGCCCTCAAAAATGTGCCGCCCGGGGCAGACTGCCCCTAGCTACGCCACTGTATAGAGTATGAAGACATTTAACAAACTGACAGTGTTTTCCATTTTTCCTCCTGCAGCGCGTCGATGGAAGGCAGACATTTGATTACAGAAACATTAAGATAACATTTGGTACTGACTATGGCTGCTGTATTGTTGAGCTTGGGAAAACAAAGTGAGACTTTTCATTTTATTTATAATGTTTGGTTACATTGTATTGGAATTGCTCTTTGTGTTGTCCGTTATTACTGTTTCTGTCATAAATTTGACAGTGTTTCTAATAAGTAGTAGCAGGAATATTCATTTCTCCTTCTTCTAGTTGTACTGCTTACATATTTTGGATTGTTTTTTATTGCATGCCATATTTCACATCACTGACTTAATGAGCGGTTTTATTTAATTTATCACTAGAAAAGTAGAACAGCATGGATTAAAAGAGAACAATATAACTAGCACAATGCTATCATAATTTTATCAGCTTGCACAGTCATCATATTTCTCCTTTTAATAACACTGAACATTTTAAAACAATTGATTAGTTATAAATAGAAATTTTAGAATTGTATTTTTTTATTCAGTATCAAGCCAATGATTCAAACATTAAGATGGATTGTAATAATGAGCTGCTGAAAGTAAAGGAAACAAACAGAAACTAGGCATTCAAGGACCGTGAATTTGGCCTGATCTATTATCTTCAACTAATTTTTAATACCATAATGAAATGATCTTAGAGAATAATGGGAAAGTCATAGTTTGCAAGTGTAAGATTTGTGACGTCCTGGAAATCTATTTAGGCTTAGCTTGACAGTGTGTGAATAGCAACCAAGTTGCCTTGGTCATTCTGACTTTCATTATAAAGAAACTGGCTGCCATCAGGCCTACTATTTGATTTGCTCATTTCTGTCGTCTGACTGTGGCCCTACAGGGGTTTATTTTTCTCATATGACCATCAGAGGAGTTTTTTGTTTTCCTCTCCTCCGTGTCAGCTGGTCAAACAATAATATTCGGGAATGAAGAACTTCATCTACATCCTAATTCAATTGAAACCGCTAAGGACTGTTTTATTTGCTTTTTTATTTTTTCATTGACTTTAATAACATCAGACTGTTTCAGCTAAATGGGTTGCCTAGGTAAAATGTAGATATATGCTATATGTATTTATTTTTATATATATTAATTAGATCTGGTTGTTCTGTTGTCAACCTTAATGTGTAAATGTATAAATATTTTACTTAGAAAACCTTTTTTCTAATAAGTGAAGGTTTGTTATGCATTTTAGTGGTTAAATTTTGCTTAACAATACCTGGTTGATTTTGGATTTAGTGTACTTAACATTTATTAGAAATTATCATAGTATTGAGGAAGCAGATTCTCTCCCCATTTCTTTTCTTCTCCATTTATTTTTATTCACTTATTAATTTAGGGCGACATGGTGGCGCATTGGTAGCGCTGCTGCCTCACAGTAAGGAGACCTGGGTTCTCCCTGCGTGGAGTTTGCATGTTCTCCCAGTGTCTGCGTGGATTTTTTCCGGGTGCTCCGGTTTCCTCCCACAGTCCAAAGACATGTAGGTTAGGTGCATTGGCGATCCTAAATTGTCCCTAGTATGTGCTTGGTGTGTGTGTGCCTTGCGGTGGGCTGGCACCCTGTGTTGGCTGGGATTGGCTCCAGCAGACCCCCATGACCCTGTGTTAGGATATAGCAGGTTGGGTAATGACTGACTGACGTATTAATTCATCTATTTACTTATTTTCACTAGCTTTAAATTTTACTCTGCTGGCCATGTTGTCTTTCTCAGGGGTGGGGGTTGATTTGTTTTCGATGCTATTTTTGTTAAAATTTATCTATTTGTATGGAATGTTGTGTGATTACAAAAAAACAAATACAATTTAAAAAAAAAAACAAATTATCATAGTATTAATTAATGATAATAATCCAAGTAAATGTGGTAAATCTTTGTTTTTGTTGATTAATATGTGGAAAGCACATTTAGTTGCATGTAAATGTATGATAAGATGCTATATAAATAAAGTTGTTGTTGTTGTTATTACTTTGCAAATGTGTTAATTTTTCCTAAGAATCAATGCCACCAAAAATATAAAAAAATCATCCTTTCTTTGCTTATTATTCAGTGTTACAGAAAAAATGCAAAAGCAGATTAAAATCTTAAATTGTGTTTTAATTGCTAACATTTTCATCATTTTGTGTTTTATTAGAGTTTTGGCTCAGGTGTCATGTGAACTTGTTGCTCCAAAGAGTAATCGTCCAACAGAGGGAGTTTTGTTCTTTAACTTAGAACTTTCACCAATGGCATCACCATCATTTGAACCTGGCAGGTATACTTTTTAAACAGTTACTTGCTGTTCACATACAGTATATAATAAAATGTTGGTGTGTATATACATCTCTGAGGTGGCTTTAAACGTTTCTTTTCAAGGTGACATTATTCTAATGCCCAAAATCATTTCTGTAGTGAAAGATGGTTCCTTTTTGCTACACTAATACCAGGTTTGATGCATCTGAACAGACCCTATTGTCCATGCATACCTGAAAACTAAGTTATCCTTAAGAGATCAGGTGTGCAGGCCTGCATGGTGCTTGTCTTTCCCCTAAAGTACCTCCCTTCGGACTGTAGAACTACTCCACTGCAGGTTTAGTAATGCCATCTAACATTCTGAAGGATTTATGACATCTCGCTAGCTTTTTAAAAAGTATTAACCCTATTTATAAAGTAATCCATTAAATTCTGACAGGCAACATCAGATGAAAGAGGGAATGTATAAAATTATTGAGGAGAAAGGAGGCTTTATCATGGAGGAAAAATCAAATTCTCTCTTTTCATTTGCTGAAATAAGTGAAGAATGCTAATTAATTTTATCAAGCCCTAACGTCTTCCTATACATTTTACTTTATCCATCCAATGCTGCTTATGAATTTTCAACTGTCTAGAACAGCAAATATTTTTAGTTTTATGTGTATGTGATTTTATTAATTTGAAGTTATTTGTGAGCCAAGAAAAATATCTAGAATGTCATATAATGATAGATTTAAATATGAGCTATATCTGACAAAACTGCACCTAAAAAGTCATATAGTAACAATCAAGGCACTGATTTCTATCTGTACATTAAAAAATTTTGAATTACTAATTAGACCAGAGTTTAACCAGATCTCTGCAACAGTCACCTAAGAAACTTTCTTCCATCATCAAAAAGAAACATTTATCTAACCGTTTAGGAAGTGGTACAACGATTTCATTCCTTGTACCAGAAAAAAAAAACAGACAGGCATTCATCTAAAATGGTTACAGCTGATATATTAGTATTTCTTACAATAATTACATCTAAAATGATTCCTTTTACTTAAGTAGGAGAGTGAACAACTTAAACAAGATCAAAAGTAACCAATAATGAATTAAAATCGGATATAGCTGAGCTAGACAAGGAAAAGGTCAACCATTAAAATGAGCATTCTGTAGAAAGACAAAGTGAAGATGGAGTAAAGTTCATTAAAAAGGCAGTGTTGTTGCTTCCCAAAGGAGGCCAATAAATAATGACAGTCTTCTTGAAACATGGGCAGGAAAACGCCCGATCACATTGGTAACAACTTGAAAGTCAAGGAAATTCAATGGAAGCTTAAGTCATAATGTCGGTATCAATTAAAGGGATCCACATTTCAACAAGTGCAAAAATGTCAACGTTCTTGTCTAGAATAATGGCATAAATAGAAAAAGTCTTCTTAAATACAGAACAAGTGTTTAAAAGTGCCACCGTTGCCTTCTAATTCAGTACTTGGGGAAGGACCACACGTGTGCAACAAACTGGAGCCAATGGAACCATATGAATAGTCCTAAAAGGATAGTAATTAAAACATACTGTCATTGTTTCGTAGGTGGTCAGCAGACGAAAGACAAATCTGTGAACCACAATTTGACTTTTATCATTATTTCCAACTGTACACATCTGTGGCATACAGGACTGGCAAGGGACGTTTCTGCTTTTGAATGCCATAGCTGAACAAGGACAGAAGGGTCTTTAGAACAATTGGACTTTACACTATAGCTCAAAATTATCAAAACTTTGTAATCACTGTATAATGGACATCTCGGATTGACCGAAACACTACCAGCAAATCCATTGTTCGAATAGGGCTTACAAATATAGTAGATGGAACCAAATAAAACTAGCTGCACTTTTTGAAAAATATAATATATAAAATCCTATAAAACTGAGTGGCAACAAAAAGTAAAAATTGGGTAAAGCAAAAATGTAATTTCCGGGTTCTGTCAACAAAATAAGACAATTGATGTAAATTCACTAGAGCGCACAGATAACACAGTAGCATCAGCCATATTGCACCAGTACTAAACAATCTACTATAAAAACTGAGCAACCATTGCATCTGAGGGTGCAGTCCTCTATCAGCTCATATAAAATGCTGTTATCAGGATTATATCCTGGAACTTGGCCAGATAATTGACATTTGAATGGCTGTGGTATTTTATTTAAATAATGTTTCCATGTTTATATTCCAAATGTACACAATTTGATACTATCCATGATACACTTATTTTAAAATGTATTTACTCTGAGCCACGCTGTTCCCTGTTTATATACTGAGATTTTTGACCTTGAGCATATTAATTTAATTAAAGAGACACACACACTTGCTGTCCTCTTAATGTTTTCTTTTTGATTGTTTCATTGGACCCTTATGAGAGTGGAGTAGTCATAGCAAGGTTTATAAAACACTGTTCTTCGATCAAAGGAAATTCCAGAAGAGATGGAATGTTATTGGAACATACCAATCATGAAAAGGTTACAGAGCCATTTCTGAGGCTGTTTCATGTCTGAATGCAGGTCTGGTGGAATGTGACTTGTGAGAGCCTTCTACGCTGTCCAAGGTTTGTTTCAGTCTTTTGCCTGATAATTCAGTGAAAGCCCGTATATTAGAAAAGGTGATTTAAAAAGTGAATGAACAAAAGAACTAATTGCATTATTTTTAGAAACTAAAAACATTTAAATCACTTTTGTCAATAGTCATTGCATATGTGAGAATTACTTTTCCAAAGGATAGATTGTGTGCATTAGTACTAAACTGTCTTCATGGAATATGTAATCATTTTCTAATGATAATAATTATGTACAGTATTAATAATAATCATAATTATTCTAATCATTATGTAATCATTTTCTACTCTATAGACATTCTGAGCTGCTTGTGAAGTTAAATCGACTACTGGAGCGATGTTTCCGAAATTCTAAGTGTATTGACACAGAATCTTTATGTGTTGTATCTGGAGAAAAGGTACAAAAATACATTTTGATCAAATACATGTATGCATGTCTATTTTTCATTTTGGTTTGAAATACTGTGTGTGTGTGTGTTTTTTTTTGTTTTTTTTTTTTTTTTGTTTTTTGTTTTTTTTTTATAATAGTACCTTGCAAAAGTATTCAGACCAAATGTTCAATATGCTGTTAGTGTCTAAATTACACAACAGGTTTTGTTCCTATATGTATTTTTATTTTAAACTCCGGTTCAGCTTTATGGGACACCGTGCCAAACGGGTTGTTTTTAAAAACAAATGTAGCTATTTATCAGCATACAGAAGTTAATACACAAGTCAACACCTGAAATATCCAGTATGTGAACTCTTTTAAATTTTAAGATATAGAATAATGTAATTGTTAACTCAGTGTGTACCACCACAATATTCAAGTAAAGTCAATGTTACATTTTCTAGGCAAAAAACATGAGTTTTAGGAATCCTTGGCTCCCAAATTTGAGGGATGGTTTTTAAAAATTAATACTTAGGTGCATTTTAAGGAAATCCTATAATTATTTGTAAACTTTACTTTAGTACAATATTTATGTAATGGTATTTGTCTGCCTCTGAGCACTTTTGGCTTGATGGTCAAGAACTGGAATGTACATTAATCTTTTGTAACACTGCCCACAAAACAATTGCCACGGAAACTTCTATTTTGGTTAAGCCATTCTGAGGCCAACACTCAACTAGAGACGTCTTGAAAGTTTAGTGGATTAAAGTGAAATAAAATTGCACCAGTCAGGTTTTAGATTAGATTAGATTAGATTAGATTAGATTGGATAAACTGAGAGTTCTGCAGTACACTGGCCTGTATGTAAAGTTGGTAAGAAAGAAACCTTTACTAAAAAAATTATCTGAATTCCCGTCTAGTGTTGACCAAAAAGCATAAAAGAGAACCATGTAAGTTCTTCATTCATTCTTAATTGTCATAAATTAACAAGCTTTAGTACTTTGATCAAAATTTAAAGTGCAGTGCTTGGCATGAAATGTGCCACAAGATACATAAATCCTACAATGAAGTTTGGTGACTGAATGGCATGCTGTGGATTCTACTGGAAAATTTCATCACTCACATTGAGAGTAACAAATATACTTGGGGAGTAATGACTGGTAGGTAAAGTAGGACTGCTCCTAATTCAAGTGATGAACTGTGCTGATCACATACTACCCATTTTACACAATATCTATAAGTCTACTCCATGATTGAATACCTTGAGTTGAAGTCCAATAAATCACTTTTAGATGAAGAGAGATCTTGAGTTATCATATGTTCTCCACATGTAGGAGAGCTGGCTCACCCATTTGGAATATCAACTGGTCCTTCTTAGGAGACCCAAAGCACCACAAACCAGTGGTGAGATTGTCCCTAACAAATATCTGTGTTCAGAGAGAATTCAATTCTGCCCTCTGGTGGATTTTTTTTTCTCTTTCAACTGAGAGGAGCTGCATGTTTCCAAACAAACCAGAAACATTAGGAAGCAATGGAGAATGCGACAATAGTTGTCAAGTTGAAGAATGCAGCTTACCATGCAGTGTTTACAGAAAGGGGCATAGATTTTTGCTGAAAAGGCAGGAAGGAAACCTTATAATAGTAACTGTAGTAAAATACCTGAGCTCATGGAGAATGCTTTTTACATTGTCTCAGAGAAGATCTAGTAAGCCATACAAAGTGACTCAAGAAGAACAGATCAGCACTGAGTGAAGATATTGCAGTAGGAGCAAATTGCATAACCTGCATAAACCTGATAGGTTCTCTGTCTGTGAAGGAATGATTTGCCAGATGTATCTAGTAGAACTGGATCCATCTCTATGGCTGAGATTCACTGTGGTATTTAAGAGGTAGATAAAATCAAGTCAGAATTTCTGAAAAATGGATATTGTATAGTAGGCTTGTTTAACATAAATATGTACGTATGTGTAATTTGAAGAAATTAGTTTTAATTTGTCAGACGGGGGGCATTGTTAACCAAATTTTAAAAAGATGAAGTAGAGTATCTGTTCTGGTTGAACAGACTTCTGCCAATTGATGAACTTTGCATACAGAAAGGGTCATGTCAAGGCTACCCCTCCCCACCCAATTGTGAGTTGAGCAATAAATTCTGCTTTGTTCAGTGGGTATGAAGGCATTTAATAGTTGTGGGTTCTAAGCATGCTGCTATGTGCCATTTGGTCTCTGTATTTGTGAAGTGAATGTTTTGTCATCATATTTGTCACTAAGTTGGTTTCAAATTTGTGACTCCACTGAAGGTGCTTCTTTTCATTATTTTTACGAACAGGAAATCAAGTTACAAGCATCGTTTGTAGAATACCCAGTTCAGGGACATGATAAGATGATGCACTCCTGGATTCATATAACCATGATTTATAGCAAATTACTGTACCTATTACTGAGATAACAAGTTTCCAAAAGGTTATCGTAGAATTAGATCTTTAAAACTTTTTTTTTACCTGGATTTTCTTAATATTTACAGATGATTTGTGTATGATTTAATGTTTCTTGTAATATATTTTAATATATCTGTTGACTGCATATATAGGAGGTTTACTTTTCATGGCATTAACACTTTGTTTCATTTTAAAGGTGTGGCAGATCCGGGTAGACTTGCATTTGCTAAATCACGATGGTAACATTATGGATGCAGCAAGTATTGCAGCTATAACCGCACTGTGCCATTTCAGAAGGCCAGATGTGTCTGTTATAGGGGAAGAGGTCACTGTGGTATGTGTTTAACTTGATTTTTGTTTGCAAATTACTGTCTTTTATATGTGTAATAGGCTTAGAATTAACTGTCAGGAATATTTTTCCATACAATGTTGGTCTCAGAATATAAAGTATTGAAATGTTGTTGTATGGTGAGATTATTATTTTGGGAATTGTGACATTTTTTTTATCTGGCTGAAGTTCATGAATAAATTTGATCAGAAGATAAATCTCTACAACGATGCACATCTCTGTATATATAAAATCCTACGTCTGTCTTTCTGTATGTCTGTCTACTTTTCACAAGAAAACTACTAAACGGATTTAGATCGGGTTTGTTTTATATAATTTGCTTGAACATTCTGGTTGATTTTGTGACTTCTCTCATCACTCCAAGTATCATAGTTTGCTTATGGCAGCAATTTATAAGCACAAAGCAAAGAAAAAGGCTGCGGGCTGAGGGGAGGGGGAGGTATAAAAGTAATCAATTGGTGCTCAAATTATTTGACACACTGTCTCGGACATGCACTTCAATAAATACCATTTTAGAACACAACGATTCAGTTCATTATCTGACAGAATTTTTAAATTCAATTAATCCTCCTAGCATGCCGTCCCACAAATTAGCATTGAAAGTAGGAGCACCAATTATCCTTTTGAGAAACCTGAGCCCACCTAAACTTTGCAATGGTACCCATCTCCAGGTCTGTCAGCTTCGGAACAACATCATAGAGGCAATAATCATCACAGGATGTGGCATTAGCAAGAGGTTTTTAATCCCTCGCATTCCTCTAATCATAGCAGAAATGCTCTTTCAATTCAAGAGATTACAGTTCCTGGTGAAGCTTTGCTTTGCAATGTCAATTAACAAGGCCCAGGGACAGACACTCAAGTTGGCAGGGGTTGATCTTAGCTCTGCATGCTTTTTGCACTGTCAGCTTTACGTTGCTTTCTTTTGGGCTAGTTCCCCAAGAAACCCACATGTCCTTGCCCCTGAGAACAAAACCAAAAATATTATATATCAAGATGCCCTCGGATAGGAAACTTACCAATTTAAATTGTTCTCAATACAATTTTTTTTTTTTTAATTGATTTTTAAAGTTTGGCCTGTTTCATTATTACGCAGGGGACAGCTAGAATATTACAAAAGAGACAAGAAAGAAAAAAGTGATAGGAGTAAAAATTAAATGCTGCTGAAGTATCTGCCTATGACTTAATGCTAGGCTGATACTGTACATAGAAAATGAAAAGCAGGATAGCAAAAAGTGAGTTGAATATTTGCTGCAGATCTTTCTAAATTCTGCACTTTAAAAATGAAAGCAAACTAGTTTTTCATTCTTTCTTTATGATTATGTATGTATTTATACATATATATAATAAGCATGCAATACTTCATGGAAATATGGTCAGTTTTGTGCTACTTAGTTCGTCTGACATTGCCATTTTGGGCTCAAATAGTGGATGGGCTTTCTGACGTTTTATACGTATTCCAGAGGAGGGAGAAGTGGATGTTATGCCTTTTCAATTTTAACTCTAAAAAATGTTGTCGTTCCATATTTTGGCACGATCTAGAGCCTGGAAAGTGGTATTCTAAAACATAAAAGTAGCAAGAATCTTGACCAAAGGCTGTACAACTTAAGAATACAAGAGTAATTAGCTTAAATAAAACAAATGCTACTAAAATGTAAATCCCAGATATCTAATTTGCTTCATTATGTCTGTACATAACTCGTATTTAATTTTTCACACTGAACTGTGAAAATGAAAAACTTTTCATAACAATTATACTGGGAAAGCTGTAAAGCAGTAATGCTGACATCAAAGGGATATCTTATTTTAACCAAGGATTAAGGCTAATCAAAAATGAATGCAGTTGAAGGTCCCTGCCTATTGTCTCATAACTACAAAGCACAGAAAATAAGACCAATGCACCAGCTAGAAAGAAGGCTGAAAGGAAAAAGGGAGCTTAGTCAGACACCCAAAAGAAGTTGTCAACACCACCACAACTTTCTGCTCACCAATGGTGGCTTTCATAAGAAGCAAAAAACATGAAACTGTCTGCATCCACTTACCAGCTCAAAGGAACACGGTGATATTTTATCGAACAATCATGCCTTTGGCAAAAACATTGTAAACAAAACATTCTTTAACAATTAATAAAGTAATTTAAATTTAAACCTGGGTAATATACAGTACCTTTTTATTGTATTTTGTTTTGGATCATTGTTAATGGGTATTTTACTAGTTATTTTAAAGACAATATTCTTAGGTTTTTTTTCTGCTTTGCTTATTGTGTATATTATGGTCCTTATGTATGTATTTTACTGTATTTTGCTATAGTTTATCTAAATATGGTTAATTCTAATATTTATTGTCTTGTGCATTTGCAATATATTGTCCCATTTTATTTTATAATCTTGTCATAAAGAGATACTGATACATTTAAGCAATACTACTATGTAGAGAAGGTGAGGCATAGAAGAGCTTGATAAACCTCTGAGACTATGCAATGGAATTTTTAATTAAAAAAATGTTGAACTAAGTTAGCCCATTTATTATTAACATTTAGCAAAGACAGAGGAAAAGAATCTCCTTGAGTAAGTGACTAAGACTAAAATAATAAATTATCTTGGTTTGGCTTCAGTGGTCAGGTTTGTGCTGCAAATAAGAGGAATCCTCAATGTAAGTTGTATGTTACAAACATGGAAAAGAGCTGTTAATAAAAATTTACCAAATCACGTGTTACATGTGGAACTCTGGAAGTGATCACTTAACATTGCTCATTCTGCACTTTTTCTTGTTGAAGAAGCCTTTTTATCTTGGGTAATTAGTCAGTACTTTTTTTTTTTTTTTTTATACTATAGTAAAATTTGTACTGCTTCACTTTCACTTTTGAACTTGTTGTTATATTCACAGTTAATTTCCCTAAACAAATGCATAATTCCATGATTTATATTCATAAATTTTACAGCCATCACCTTCCTTATGTTTCTCAATGCTGTTTCTTGTCTGTTTTTGCAGTACAGCGTGGATGAACGTGACCCAGTTCCATTATGCATTCATCATATGCCTATCTGTGTTAGTTTTTCCTTCTTCCAGCAAGGGTAAGCATATGCTGCTGAAAAGCCGTTTTATGTGTTATGAGAAAGTAGTATATTTGAGATGTGAAAAATGTCCTTTTAAGTTTGTTTTATTCTATGTATTGAAGTAGTATAAAGCAGTACCGGTAGCTACAGTTCTTTACATTTGTGTTCTTGTAGCTTTGTATATGTGCTCATTAAGACTCATACACTCACATATGCTGTAATTACAGTGCATACTAAAGGTTTAATAAACTATATTGATTTGCCTAAAATTGCAAATTTCCAAAACCTCCAGTAATTATGAGGTGTAGATTCTTTGTCTGGAGCAAAACCACCCCTTTTCAATAGAGTTTAGTAAGCCATTTTGTTGACAAGAGACTTTAGTTATTTGACCAAGTCAAAGAATGTGTAATTCGTAATATGTTTGCTTTATGTTTGTGTGTTTTTGTTGTTGAGATGCTGGGGTCATGGACTATTTTATTTTTTTCAAGTCAGATTATTTAATCATTTCAACAGATTTAAAAACTCAAGGTACAGCTCATGTAACTACATTGTGTGTGTGTGTGTGTGTGTGTGTGTGTGTGTGTGTGTGTGTGTGTGTGTGTGTGTGTGTGTGTGTGTTCATCTGTCTCACAATTACTTGTGAAATAATAGGGATAGAACCTTGATCTTTGTCTTAATTGAAAGTTTAGAATCTGATATGTCCTGGATTATGTAGTGGCACCCTGGTAGACTTGATCTGAAGTCATGTGTTTATGACAAAGTGTAAAGAAAAAGAACAGCAGCAGCATCAGGCCCATTGCAGAAGGTGGTAGAAGCAACAGGTTGGCCATAAAGGATTGCAAAGTGACATGTGGTCATGTGTTTACAGCTAAATATAAATAATAAGAGAAATCAAGTGATAGCCTCCATAATGACACATAAAAAAAGAACAGCAGAGACATCTGCTAAACGTCAAGCACATCACAAAAGGCGAATGAGCATGCAAGATGTTAAAGCACATAATCAAGCAAGAAGTAAGCCTGAATTGAGACCGATTTGTTCTGGAAAAAAAAAAAAAAAAAACAGTACGTTGCGGCAACCTACTGGCCATTTTACTGGTGGGCAGAAAACTTTATTGTAATCAAAGCACGGTCTCCGCAAGCCCATCTATTGTTAATACCTCAGGATATGGTACGTGTGTGTTCAGAATTTATAATAAAGTATTCTGTTAATTGCTCATCAAACATTACACTTTATTAAACTTAAATAATGGATAGCAAAGTGATGTGTGGTCATGTGTTTGCAGTAAAACCAAATGATAACCACTATAACAGCAGAAAGAAAAAGAGCAGCAACATCTGCCGAGCATCAAGTGAATTTCAGAAGGGGATTAAGTGACAAAGACAGCGAAAGATTACAAGCAAGAAGTAATCCTGAATACAAAATAATTGAACAGCAGACAAACACAATATCACATAGGCATGCAAGGCAAAGTCCAGGTTACAAAGTGCAATACCTCTTATTTATTCTGCTTGCTTTAAATGAGCCACCAGAAGTAATAAAATACATTCTGACTTTTAAGAAAATGAAAGAAGTATCAACGGCTTCTTATCTTTAACTTGGGTTTTCGCATTTTATTTTGGGACCGTAAGTGCATGTGTTATACTAATAAATATTATAGGAACAATTCACCATCAGTTATCCAGGATTAAGTTTTTCATTTAGTCTATAGCTCACTTATGTGGTCATTTCCGATTATCTACCTTCAAAGGATGAGCCTATTATAATTGCCAAAACACGATCATGGTAGGAAGAAGAAAAAAAAAAAACACATTTTTAGTAGTGTGTCCAGTTAGGAAGTGTTAGTGGCATGAACCAGGTTCACTGCTGGGAAATGCACTAGTTCTGCTTACAGTCCCGCCTCAAAGCTACAACAAAGACGCATAAAATTTTTATACTTAGCCTTTACTGAATAACCATTAAGCCTACAGCCACATCAGGGGCCTCATGTATAAGCGGTGCGTACGCACAGAAATGTTGCATACGAACGTTTCCACGCTCAAATCGCGATGTATAAAACCTAAACTTGGCGTAAAGCCACGCACATTTCCACGGTACCTCATACCCTGGCGTACGCAATTTCTCCGCTCAGTTTTGCAGACTGGCGGCACCCAGCGTCAAAGCAGTGCTACTGTTCCTGTATGGTCACCCTTTCTTTCTTAGATCCACGTTCCTGGCGCGGCTTTATAAATACACTGAAACTAACTGCATATTGTTTTAGTGTAATGTATCTGATTGTAATAAACCTGCAGCAATATAATGGTCCAGGGAATAGCTATAGTATTCCAAATACCATAACTGCTTTAGCATTGTTAACCTCACTGCATCTTCTTCTTCTTTCAGCTGCTCCCGTTAAGGGTTGCCACAGCAGATCATCTTTTTCCATATTACTCTCACTGCACCACTCGGAGTATTTATATCACTGTATCTGAGTGGAGAATCACAGCAGCAGCTGATTGGAAAGAGAATTATCGGTATACAGTATCAAGCATGCTCCTCAGCCATGGCAAAACAGTTCAAAGCCTTTCCTGTACGGACTTCGGGGTTTAGAAAAAGTTTCATCCCAAGAACTATAAACACACTCAATCAGTCCATCAAGTGCTCCTTGTAGAACTGTTTGTACTTATAAGTACAATTACCTCACTGTAAACTTGCACTACAGTTATAATATTGCACAACCTGCGCCACTTTATAAAGCGCGTATTTACATATGATGATGGTATCATTTTTAAGATGAATTGCAGCAAAATATGTTGATTATATTTTACAGATAAAACTTTAACTTCTTTTAAATAATCTGTATTGTTAATAATTAAACATGTGAGGACACGGTGCCGCAGTGCTAGCTAGTTCAGGGATTGTTCCTGCATTGCATTGTATTCTTGCTGGTGCTTACGCGACACTGGAAGGATAGACGGATAGAATAATTAAACACGTACTACAAAGATATTTCAATGTTCCTTAAAAGTTTTGAAGAATCTGCTTTCTAAGCTTACAAATGGCTTCACGTCTGTTACAGAGCTAATTGTGTGGCGATTGGGTATTTGGAGAAAGAAAAGTAAGGACAGGAATTGGAGGTTAGTATGTTTAAAAGAAACAGTACTTCTGTAATAAATTATTTCATCGAAGGTCACGCATGGCGCAGCAAGCCTCTTGCATGAGACACGACCAAGCACTGCAGCTCCGCCACCGTGTTCCCATGTTTAATAACATGCTTTCATTCCTATCATCATGATAAAGATATCACGTATACATCTCAGTATTTTAATTACTCAGCGAGCTGTAATATCACAAATGTAATGGATTATGTGTCTTGTCAGAGAAAGAGAAAGCCCGTTTAAGAAGCAGGTAGTGATTCACACACATAGAGCACATAGAAGATCAAATACAGAACAAAGCATTTAACGTGCTACTTTAGTTACGATGGGATTTGAGAAACTAGTAAATTAAACAATTTTAAGATGAAGTTTATGATGTTCTACTTTAATGACAAAATAAACTACGTGATTAAAGTGGAAATTTCGAGATTAAAGTTGACATTTCGTGCTTTTTTTCACAGTGTGTGCCTTTTATTTTCCACTGTACCCTAATAAGCTTTCATATGACACTCAGACGTTGGGCTACGAGTCGCCTTTTCACGCCAACTTTGATATGTGACAACTTTTTTTATTTCGGCACTGTGCGACTTTGTGAACTTGAGCTTTCGAGTTTCTCCGACACGCTATGTCATTCGATCAACTTCCTTTTGTTGCTTATATAACTGTTTTAACCAACAATTAGTGCGTTTTTCTTTGCCTCTATTTGTTATTCACTGAAATTCTTCTGTTTTTCCTCGTACTTTTGCCATTGCCTTTTAACAGAACACTGGGCTTAAGGGCTATTTATATTGATTTGCATATTCAAAGAGGCATAATTCTGGGAGGAGTTGGGGCGGGACAGCACGCGCGTGCGTTTATTTCCACGTTGAGCGGGATTTATGTAGCGGAAGAACGCGGAAGTTGGCGAATGCACAGATTCCTGCATCTGGATTTTTCTGTGCATAAGCACATTTCGGCTTTAGTGCTTGCGTCATGTTACAGTGCGAATAAGATCGTTTGTGAAGTTTCATCCCTGCTGGGTATTCCATGGTCAACTGTAAGTGGTATTATTGGAAAAGAAGCATAAAAGTCACCAGCACTCTACTGATTCCGTAGCTGAAGAGTTCCAAACTTCCACTGGCATTAACTGTGCGGCAGGAGCTTCATGAAAGCCACACATCACCAAGTCCAATGGCAGGCATCAGATGAAGTGGTGTAAAGCTCACCACCACTGGACTGTAGAGCAGTGGAAGCATGTTCTATGGAGTGATGAATCACACTTCTCTGTTTGGCAGTCAGATGGGCAATTCTGTATTTGGTGGATACCGAGAGAATGTTGCCTGCCCTGATTGCATTTTCCAACTATGAAGATTGGTGAAGGAGGGATAATGATGTGGGTCTGTTTTTCAGGGTTTGGGCTAGGCCCCTTACTTCCAGTGAAGGACAATCTTAATGCTTCAGAATACCAAGACATTTTGGACAACGCTTTGCTTACAACCTTTGTATTCTAGCATGACCATGTCCCAGTGCACAAAGTAAGGTTCATAAAGACATGGTTGGATGGGTTCGGTGTGGAAGAACTTTACTGGACCACAGGGAGTCCTAACCTGAATCCCATCTAACACCTTTGGGATGAACTGGAATGGAGATTGCGAGCCAGGCCTTCTCATACAACATCAGTGCTTGACCTCATAAATGCTCTATAAAATGAATCTGCACAAATTCCCACAGAAACACTCAAATCTTGTGGAACGCCTTCCAAGAACAGTGGAAGCTACTACAGCTGCAAATGGGGCACAACACCATATTAGTCTATGTATTTGAATGCAATGTCATTAAAGTCCCAGTTGGTATAATGGTCAGGCATCCCAATACTTTTGTCCATATAGTGTAATAGTAAACATAATATTATAAAATAGAAATGTATGTGGTACAGAAAAGAATAATCTTTAATGAGCAAATAATGTTTGTGTGCAATGCTTATTAAATACACAGACCACTGTGATAATATTTATTGAAATTCATTGCTGCCTATAATTAATCTTCAAGACAATCATTGGAATAAATGCAGTACAACAGGGCTTCCTGTCTCTATAAATTATAAAAAAATCTTGATAGAATTTTATGTAAATAGAAGTTCACTACATTTTGTACTAGGAGTTTAAAACTGTATTTTAAAACAATTGGATATAAAAAAAATTTGAAAGTCTGCTTGTCATTAACAGTTTATTAGCTTCCAAAGTCCCATTGTGCTTTATGAATAAGTCCTTCAGTTTTAAAAAAAATCTCCCAACAGTATAAATATGTATCCATTAATGTAAATTCTTCCTCAATTTCTAAAACCTTACTGGATTTACTCGAACAGATACAAATGATTATTGCTTACAAAACGAAGGTTGCGTGTATTGCAACATTATACTTCCCTGGCAGCAATTTGCCATTCAAAAACATCCAATCATGATTTAGTCAACAGGACTTGGTGCATACAGTATATATGTTTAGACTTTTTTCATTTTTTTTCTTATTAAAGTTAAATTTTAGTTAATCTGAATTGCAGATTTTCTTTCTGCCTGCTATACAATAACATTACTGTATTGTATATTACCCTACCATGTATGTGCAAGGTATATATTTTCATCACAATTGCATTATGCTTTCCTAACTGCATTTCTTTTGGACCTTTATTGAGAGAAATCATTATCCCACAACCAACTGAATTTATTACAAGATTTAAGAGAATTGCATGTTATATAGAAATCTTGTTATAAATATTTATTTTCTGAAAGAGTAACATGCGAATTTAAATGAACGCAGTTAATCTTTGTTTCAGAATATTTTTATATGTTGGGATGTTTAGTATTCTTTTTTAGAGTTTTAACTTGTTTCAAAAACAGAATGATTTAGGAGTAATTTTCAGGCAGCTAAGACTAAAGCTTTACAAGCTGTCAATGTCCATGAGTTTATGTAGTTTTAAAAACAGCACATTACAATACAATACAATACAATACAGTTTATTTTTGTATAGCCCAAAATCACACAGGAAGTGCCGCAGTGGGCTTTAACAGGCCCTGCCTCTTGACAGCCCCCCAGCCTTGACTCTCTAAGAAGACAAGGAAAAGCTCCCAAAAAAAACCTTGTAGGGAAAAAATGGAAGAAACCTTGGGAAAGTTAGTTCAAAGAGAGACCCCTTTCCAGGTAGGTTGGGCGTGCAGTGGATGTCAAAAGAAGGGGGTCAATACAATACAATGCAGTACACAGAACAGAACAATTTCTCAATATAGTAAGAAATAAAAAATATACATTTTAGAAGTACAGAGCAGAATTTAACAGTAGATGATGTATCCCATAATAAGATTTGTATTTGTATAGAGTCCTGGAGACCTCATCCTTCAAGCTGCCTCCCCCATTTGGCCATTCCACGGCTGAAACAGTGCTGGGCCAGCCAATCCGATGAAAGGACCCCTCTTTCCCACGATTCCTGCGATCCTCCATCTGGGATGACTTTTCCTTAGGCAGGCAAAACAACTTGGCAGGTGGGCCGTGGCACCAAGTGCCACATTTGAGTACCGAGAAGAAAAACAGAATAAGTGAGGGTTAGTATACAATTATAACTGTCATGTTACTTATGTTTAAGTGCTAATGACTAACAACAGAGATGCAGTCTGTACAGTTAATCAGCAGCTCTAGTCAGGATATGCTAAACTGAAGTAGTGAGTCTTCAGCCGGGATTTAAAAGCTGAGACCGAAGGGGCATCTCTTAGAGTAGCAGGCAGACCATTCCACAGTTTAGGGGCCCTGTAACTAAAAGCTCGACCTCCCACTGTTATTTTATTAATCCTTGGAATCATAAGCAGACCGGCATCTTGAGATCTTAATGTGCGCTCTGGTTTGTAAGTCATGATAAGTTCAGACAAGTAAGCCGGACCTCGACCATTTAATGCTTTATATGTTAAAAGAAGGATTTTGAAATCTGCCCTAAACTTAACCGGGAGCCAGTGTAAGGATTTAAGAACTGGAGTTATGTGTTCGTATTTTCTTGTTCTTGTAATAATTCTTGCAGCTGCATTTTGGATTAACTGGAGGCTGTATAAAGAACAGTTTGAACATCCAGTGAACACTGCATTGCAGTATTCAATCCTACTAGAGATAAATGCATGAATTAGTTTCTCAGAATCCTGTTTATTCAAAAAGCGCCTTAATTTCCTAACATTTTTAAGATGGAAGAAACATGTTTTGGACAACTTTGTAACATGCGCTTTAAATGACATGCTAGAGTCAAAGATAACTCCTAGATTGCGGGCTGATTCAGTAAAATTGACTGGGATTCCAACTGAGTTAAATGATGACAAAATATTGTTGTGATCAGCATCATTCCCTCCAACATTTAACATCTCTGTTTTATCTGTATTTAAAGACAAGTAGTTCTCATTCATCCACTCCTTTTAATTCGCTAACACAACTAATTAAAGACAACATTGGAGAAACTTCATTTGATTTAAATGAAAGGTATAACTGGGTGTCATCTGCATACGAGTGAAAATTAACATTATGTTTCCTAATGAGAGATCCCAGTGGAAGCATGTACAGTGAAAACAGTAAAGGTCCCAGTACTGAGCCCTGTGGGACACCATATTGAACTTCTGTGTATAATGATGGAGTACTGTCAGCACATTTCTGTACATATTGGAATCGATTTGATAAGTAAGAATTAAACCAATCGAGAATGGTGCCTGTAAGCCCAACATCATTTTCTAGCCTGTGCAGTAAAATAGAATGGTCGATGGTGTCAAATGCTGCACTTAAGTCCTTAAGTACATTATTTCATTTTCCATCCATCCATCCATTTTCCAACCCGCTGAATCCAAACACAGGGTCATGGGGGGTCTGCTGGAGCCAATCCCAGCCAACACAGGGCACAAGGCAGGAACCAATCCTGGGCAGGGTGCCAACCCACCGCAGGACACACACAAACACACCCACACACCAAGCACACACTAGGGCCAATTTAGAATCGCCAATCCACCTAACCTGCATGTCTTTTATTCAGTAAATTCTTTTTAATTGTATTATCTTTATTTGCTCTATTAAATACCCCTCCTCGAACCGCCACCTTATCGTGGTGGAGGAGTTTTCGTGTCCCAATGATCTGAGGAGCTCTGTTGTCCGGGGCTTTATGCCCCTGGTAGGGTCACCCAAGGCAAACTGGTCCTAGGTGAGGGATGAGACAAAGTGCGGTTCAAAAGACCTTCTATGATGAATAAAAAATTTGGACGGCGTTTTCCTTTGCCTGGACGCAGGTCACCAGGGCCCACCTCTGGAGCCAGGCCTGGAGGTGGGGCTTGATGGCGAGAGCCTGGTGGCCGGGCTTGCAGCCATGGGGCTCGGCCGGGCACAGCCCAAAGAGGCAACTTGGGTCCCCCTTCTCATGGGCTCACCACCTATGGGAGGGGCCAAGGAGGTTGGGTGCAGTGTGATTTGGGTGGTGGCCAAAGGCGTGGACTTTGGCAGTCCGATCCTCGGCTACAGAAGCTGGCTCTTGGGACGTGGAATTTCAACTCTCTGAAGGGGGAAGAAGCCTGAGCTAGTGTGCGAGGTTGAGAGGTTCCGACTAGATATAGTCGGGCTCACCTCGACACACAGCTTGGACTCTGGAACCAATCTCCTTGAGAGGGGCTGGACTCTCTACCACTCTGGAGTTGCCCCTGGTGAGAGGCTCCGAGCGGGTGTGGGCATACTTATTGCCCCCCGACTTGGAGCCTGTACATTGGGGTTTACCCCGGTGGACAAGAGGGTAGCCTCCCTCCGCCTTCAGGTGGGGGGACAGGACCTAACTCTTGTTTGCGCGTATGCACCGAACAGCAGTTAGGAGTACCCACCCTTTTTGGAGTCCCTGGAGGGGGTGCTAGAGGGCATACCTTCTGGGGACTCCCTCGTACTGCTGGGAGACTTCAATGCTCACATGGGCAATGACAGTGAGACCTGGATGGCCCCCCCCGATCTGAACCCAAGTGGTGTTTTGTTATTGGACTTCTGTACTCGTCACGGATTGTCCATGACGAACACCATGTTCAAGCATAGGGGTGTTCATATGTGCACTTGGCACCAGGACACCCTAGGCCTCAGTTCGATGATCGACTTTGTGGTCGTGTCGTCGGACTTGTGGCCACATGTCTTGGACACTCGGGTGAAGAGAGGGCCGGAGCTGTCAACTGATCACCACCTGGTGGTGAGTTGGCTTCGATGGTGGGGGAGGATGCCGGTCAGGCCTGGTAGACCCAAACGTGTTGTGAGGGTCTGCTGGGAACGTCTGGCAGAGCCTCCTGTCAGAAGTAGCTTCAACTCCCACCTCTGGCAGAACTTCGACCACGTCCCGACAGCGGTGGGGGACATTGAGTCCGAATGGGCCACGTTCCGTGCCTCTATTGTTGAGGTGGCTGACCAGAGCTGTAGCCGTAAGGTGGTCGGTGCCTGTTGTGGCGGCAATCCCCGAACCTGTTGGTGGACACCGGCGGTGAGGGATGCTGTCAAGCTGAAGAAGGAGTCCTACCGGTCCCTTTTGTCCTGTGGGACTCTGGAGGCAGCTAATAGGTACCGGCAGGCCAAGCGGAATGCAGCTTCAGTGGTTGCTGAGGCAAAAACTCGGGCATGGGAGGAGTTTGGGGAGGCCATGGAGAATGACTTTCGGACGGCTTCAAGGAGATTCTGGTCCACTGTCCGGCGTCTCAGGAGGGAAAAGCAGTGCAGTGTCAACACTGTATATGGTGGGGGTGGTGCGCTGCTGACCTCGACTCGGGACATTGTGGGTCAGTGGGGGGAGTACTTCGAAGACCTCCTCAATCCCACTAACATGCGTTCAAATGTGGAAGCAGAGCCTGGGGACTCGGAGGTGGGCTCCCCCATCTCTGGGATTGAGGTCACCGAGGTGGTCAAAAAACTCCTTGGTGGCAGGGCCCCGGGGGTGGATGAGATACGCCAAGAGTTCCTCAAGGCTATGGATGTTGTAGGGCTGTCTTGGTTGGCACATCTCAGCAACATCGCATGGACATCAGGGACAGTGCCTCTGGATTGGCAGACCGGGGTGGTGGTCCCCCTCTTTAAGAAGGGGGACCGGAGGGTGTGTTTCAACTACAGAGGGATCACACTCCTCAGTCTCCCTGGAAAAGTCTATTCGGGGGTTCTGGAGAGGAGGGTCCGTTGGATAGTCGAACCTCGGATTCAGGAGGAACAGTGTGGTTTTCGTCCTGGTCACGGAACAGTGGACCAGCTCTACAGCCTTAGCAGAGTCCTGGAGGGTGCATGGGAGTTCGCCCAACCATTCTACATGTGTTTTGTGGACTTGGAAAAGGCGTTTGACCGTGTCCCTCGGGGAATCCTGTGGGGGGTGCTCTGGGAGTATGGGGTACCGGACCCCCTGATAAGGGCTGTTCGGTCCCTGTACAACCAGTGTCAGAGCTTGGTCCGCATTGCCGGCAGTAAGTCGAACCCGTTTCCAGTGAGAGTTGGACTCCGACAGAGCTGCCCTTTGTCACCGATTCTGTTCATAACTTTTATGGACAGAATTTCTAGGCGCAGCCAGGGTGTTGAGGGGGTCCGGTTTGGTGGATTCAGGATTGGGTCACTATTTTTTGCAGATGATGTTGTCCTGTTTGCTTTATCAGGCCGTGATCTTCAGCTAGCTCTGGATCGGTTCGCAGCTGAGTGTGAAGCGGCTGGGATGGGAATCAGCATCTCCAAATCCAAGACCATGGTCCTCAGCTGGAAAAGGGTGGAGTGCCCTCTCAGGGTTGGGAGAGAGATCCTGCCTCAAGTGGAGGAGTTCAAGTATCTTGGGGTCTTGTTCACGAGTGAGGGAACAATGGAGCGGGAGATTGACAGGCGGATCGGTGTGGCGTCCGCAGTGATGCAGGCTCTGCATCGGTCTGTCGTGGTGAAAAAGGAGCTGAGCCATAAGGCAAAGCTCTCAATTTACCAGTCAATCTATGTTCCTACCCTCACCTATGGTCATGAGCTATGGGTAGTGACCGAAAGAACGAGATCGCGAATACAAGCGGCTGAAATGAGTTTCCTCCACAGGGTGTCTGGGCCCTCCCTTAAAGATAGGGTGAGAAGCTCAGTCATCTGGGAGGGGCTCAGAGTAGAGCCGCTGCTCCTCCGTATTGAGAGAAGTCAGATGAGGTGGCTCAGGCATCTGATCAGGATGCCTCCTGGACGCCTCCCTGGTGAGGTGTTCCGGGCACGTCCAACTGGGAGGAGGCCCGGGGAAGACCCAGGACACGCTGGAGGGACTATATCTCACGGCTGGCCTGGGAACGCCTTGGGATTCTCCCGGAAGAGCTAGAAGAAGTGGCTAGAGAGAGGGAAGTCTGGGCATCTCTGCTCAAGCTGCTGCACCCGCGACCCGACCTCGGATAAGCGGAAGAGGATGGATGGGTGGCTCTATTAAATAAAGATAAAGACAACTTTCAAATCCAGCACATTTTAAATTACCTGATTTGTTATATTTCAAATCCCTTTCAGCAACATAATGAGTAGAAAATAATGTGTCAGGGTCTTCATAAGATGTGAGGAGTCCTGGCAGAATTCAGACTCTGAAGATAGGTACTGCATGATTCTACCCTTTTTGTGTTGTTGGGAGGTACTGTACTTCAGATATTTTCACCAGCAGATGGCATCTAGGAGCACAAATGACAGGAACGCATCTGAATAAAACGAAGCCATTTCCGACAAGTGAGCATGAAGATGTAGAACAAGCATTACTTCCCAGGCAGACTTTGTACAATTGATCAAAATGCACTATAATCCAATTGCTGCTCTAGAAGCAGCAGTATGGAGGGCATCTATTAATAATAGCTTATGAAATAGAAATATGATTAGATAATGAATAGCAACATGTTTGAGGTGTACTGCACAGCATACGGAGTACTGGTTTTAGAAATAATGGCATGCTAGAAAATTGGATGATATGATAGTGTCTACATTTACTTTGATCCTAATTTTTAATAACTGGTCAGATAACCCATCTTAATAAAAGGATAAGTGGCTGTGTGTCCGTCTGGTTTCTATGTCTCTTCCATGCCAACTAATGAAATATCACAAACATTAACACTGCTTTTATGAATCCCATACTAAATGGCCTGTAAAACAGACATATCCCTGGCATTTGTCATTCTAAAAGGAGGCCTATCACGAACATTTGTAGTAATGTATTTTGTTACTACAAATGGCTGTGATATGCCATCTGTTGGAATGACTAATACAATGCATTTTATTACTACATGCGTTACAAAATGCATTCCAATAAACGTGCACTGCAAACTTTAATGCAGAGGTCTGTGTTAATTACTTAGAATTCAACCTGTCTTATATGGTAGCATCAGGTGGAAACCAGTCCTGGGCAAGCAGTCTGCCCATTGCATGGCACCATTGCCCACATATTCACAAAATATTGTGTTTATATTTATTTGCATTTCACTATTTCATGACATTTGGCAGAGGTCACCATTGGCAATTTGCAGAGTAGAGGTTAAGTACATCTTGCATTTAAAAAAAAACAAAAAAAAACAGTAGCCAATTGTTAACATTTAACAAATTAGTACTTCCCAGTAGTGTGCTTTTTTCATTATATTAAGAAAAAAGTGAAAGTATGTCACTTTTAAGTCAATATTTATCATTATTCAGATATTTAGTTTTAAAATGTATCGCCCACAACCATGGAATATCCGTGCCTTATATATGAATAATGCAGATATTTACAGTATTTTTAAATTTTTTTATTTTACCTATCATAATGAAAAGTACTACAAATCACCAGGCAGACTTTGTGATACAGTACAAGCACTATTTTGTTCTAATTAAGTACATTATTGTAACTATACATTGTTTAATAAAACTGACTTCTGGAAAGTTAGACAAACAAAATATGTTGTTTTTTTTTTTATTGATTTTTCCATTCATGGATACCACATTCACCTGAGGAAAAAAATGTCATACAGCAATAAAACACCAAAAATACTTTACTTTAAGTTTGTTTTGTTTTTGTTTGGTCATTTTTTTCACCTTATGTAAAATATAACTACAGTAGTACTAGAAACTTTGTGAAACCTTTGGAATTTTCTCTTTCTGCGTAAATATGACGTAAAATGTATCAAATTTTTCCTAAAATCATGAAACTAGATAAAGCGAACCCACATAAACAAATGACTCAAAAACATTATACTTGATCATTTTTTTTTACTGTGAAAAATGATCCAATGTTATTTATGTATGAAAAAGTATGAACATCTTAGATTATCAGTTCATTTGAAGGGGAACTTTGTGTCAGGTATTTCAATCAATCAGATGTGAATGTGTGAGTACCAGCCCTGCCGTATATAAATCTGGGTCTCCACTATCAAAGTCTGATCTTCATCAAGCAGGTTTGTGGAATTGGGTCATACCTCAATCAATTCTGAGGACCTCAGAAAAAAGCTGTTGGTGCTCACAAGGCTGGAAAATGTTTCAAAACAATTTCGAAAGAGTTTTAACTGCACCAGTCCACTGTGAGGTAGATGGTGTACAAATGAAAGAAATTCAACACCGTTTTTACACTCCCCTGTGCCATCATTTTTATCTTTTATTCAGTAGTCTCACAATTTGCAGAACTTTAAAATATATGCCAGTTCTAAAATCAAAGATTGGTATTGTTTTTGAGGGGTTGTCATCATTTTATGTTATCCCTATAAAGTATGAAAGAAACAACAGCTCCTTCGTTAATTCTTCCCCATTTAGATCCTAGAACATTCTTGTCTACTCTCAAGCAATGAAAGGACATTTTCAGTTTTGTATGGAGAGTGTACTCCCACCCCATTTATCATTTTAGAAACTTGAATTAGCATTAAAGTTGTGTGGAGCCTGTTCTAGCAGCATTAGTCAGAATCCAGGCACAAACCCTGGACAGGTCATCCGCGAACAACCTTTTTTAAATATTCATTGTAGTTTCCTTTTATAGCCCATTGAAAATCAATATTTCTGTATACTTTGGAGCCACTGAGTATTTTTATCTGCACATTAGCTCTAACGCTGCCTTTCTGCAGTCTGCTCATCAGACACTGTTATACATATTTATGGACAGATATATATCCTAGCAGCATACTGGATGGAACACAGAATGGGTAGTTCCTACAAGTCAATGTGGAAGTTTGCTACAGCTGTCCAGCTGAGTATGAAAGTAGTAGTAGTCTAGTATGGTAGTTCATTGATTAGACCGGCAATTTTATGGTTCCTTGGATGCAGATTTTAATTTCCTATCCATATATGCAGTAGCCATTCTCTTTTATGTAAAAACTTGTGTATCTTTTATCTTAAAAATAAATGAAAAATCAATTTCTTTTGGTGTGTGCCTCAGTGCATTCAGAGATGGTCTGACATCCTGTCTTGCATTTGTTCCTGGCTTTGATTTCGGCCATTTGTCAATACTACCAGGAAACATTTTACCTGAAGTATTGCCATTAAAAGATAGACTCCACAAGAAATGCTGTAGTCTAGATTGACTTTTTAGTATTTTACCTGTTTTGAAAGGGCAAACATGATACTATCCAGTAGTTTTTAGGGTTTAATAATAACAGCACTGTATACACTGACATCAAGTATACTATTACATAGATATTTACAGCAAAATGTAGTTGTATTTATTAGCATCAAATGCAGAGGATTCTTGTTGAATTATTAAATATTGACAGTATATCATTACTAACTACTTAAATATTTTATGTGAACAAACAGTGTCCTTACAGACTGAAATATGGCTGAGGTCTGAGATCTATTCAGTACATTGTATATTACTTTAAATAAAAGGATAAGCCAAATACATGAAAACATATAATTTTAGAAGTTTTCCATTTTATTTTTTCAGATTTTTTTTATGTTAAATATGGGGCATATACTAGTAACTAGGCTCAAGCAGTAATGGTAGAAAACTCAAGCTCTGGCAGCTAAAATAAATTAAAAACATAAAGTGTAAAGCCAAATACTTCTTTTATTTCCTTATTTCCAAGTAATGTTTATATTAAAGTTAACAGGAAATTTTCCCATTTTATAATGTAAGAATTTGAAAATGAATTGTCCCTGAGCAGTGGTGTTGGCTTTCTTTAAAGGACCTTCTTATTGGTGGACCCAAATGAACGTGAGGAGAAGGTAATGGATGGATTATTAGTCATTGCCATGAACAAGCACCGTGAGATATGTACAATTCAGTCAAGTGGAGGAATCATGCTCTTAAAAGAACAGGTAAGATATATAATTAGTTAAAACTGCTTTCCATTTACACAAAAAGCTAAAACTGTATTATGTTATTTGTGTTTAACACTTCTTTTTTCAGTATTTACTAGCATGAACAGATTGAAATGTCTTTTCATGCCTGCTTTCCAGCACATCTTTTAGCCACTTTTATGTTCACCTAAACTGTAGCTAAATGTAATGCAAGAATGCAGCCCTTGTTGATAGAGGGTGAAATATGCACACTGGTAATTTACTTAAGAATGTTGTGGAAGCTTATTTGGTAACATTGTATAACCAACTATCAACATGAAGGTGTTAACAATGATAAACTCAGCAAATCACATAATATCAGTTATGAAAAATTTCATATTAATAAAGAGAATATGAGAGCAGAGTTTGCCTTTCTTAAAATACTATAGTGCTTTTAAAGCCTCAAGGGGATAGTTGTTGGTAAATGAGATATATAGGGTACTCAAGGCGGCAGGGTTGGATTGTTGCTTAGATATAGTAGAATGATGAAAAATATAATAGTTGAAAGACGGGGTGAATTAACGAATAATTTGAAACCTCAACTTATTTTTGAGCAACATTAAATTTGATATAACTTTCATTTGCAATTAGCGAGAGTGCCGGTGTGACTGTTTTATATTCAGTATTATAATACTTTTGTGCCAGTGTACAATCCATAATAATATCATAATCATAATAATGTTGTCAATAGGCATAGTTGCAAGTGGAATGGATTTGTGCTGCACATATGGCTATAGTTCTGACAATAGTCAAAACAAATTTTCAAAGTGAAAGTCCATAAAATTCTAGATTGTTCACGGTAACCTAGTCAAAGACAATTGAAAGCAAGACATTTAAAATTAACAATATTGTGGATGTTATCAAAACCTTTTTTTTTTTTTCTTTTTTTATTGCTGGAAGAGGGTTGAACTCAACCCCCAATTTTGTCAGTGTCTTAAATGGCAAGTGTGCTATATCATAGTAAAGTTAGTTAATTTAGTTAAGAAGCCATATTCTGCCTATTCTTTTTAACATACAGGCCTCATTCATACCTAAGCATTTTTCTAGTGTTTTAGCATTAGAAAAAACTGCTTGTAAAGTTATATGCCATCATCTCTTATATATATTTCTCTTCTGGTTCGTCCTGCTTCCACTACAAAACCGGTCCCGCCCACACACAGCCAACACGTCATTTCTAGATTCCTATTCGTCCTCTTCCAAACCCTTCCCCACGCTGCCTGTGGCTCCACTTCAAAACCGGTCCCACCCACACGCAGCCGACACGGCATTTCTAGATTCCTATTCGTCCTCTTCCAAACCCTTCCCCACGCTGGCTGCAGCCTCCCATACACCCTGCTATTTTCGTTATACTGTGACGGTTGTTTCCTAAACTTTTGCTATAAAATGAACGACAATATCTTCTCTTTCGACGGGTTTTTGTACAACGTCGTTTCTATTCCGGGATCCAGCAACTGCCTGTTCCTATCAGTGGGTTATTTCTTGACACAAACGGTTGACAAAGGCAAATTTATCACCAAATCTCTCCACTATACGCTAACACTTCTACTTCTCCAGGATATGGACAGTTGTATGTTTTTGACACAGCGTAAGCTACTGAAGTACGCTTACAAAATAAAGCAAACTCTGCATGCAGCGAAAATTTACTTCTCTAGCTAGATTCCATGCTCAGAACCATCAACCCCTGTGCTAAATCATACAAACACATGCATGAAATCGTTCAGTCCAATCCAATAGCATCTGTACAAGTGGTTTTCAAGGAAAACCCTAGGCAGGATTTACGACGATACAATGCCCCGACATGTCACACCGATGTTGCAGCGATTTTCGTCGGAGAAGATGGCGAACCGCCTGCCGAAAGGGACATTTGCATCTATCTCATACGCAACTCCTGTAAACAGATTTCCATGCTCAATATGAATTGCGATCCTATGGTTCCACTTTTATTCGCTTATGGAGACATTGGCTGGCACAAAGTTTTTCAACATGTTCCCGATAAAAGAACCGCCAAGCGAATAATGCTTATGCGTACAGATTAGCAATTAGGAGTACATTTAGTATTTTGCACTCCAGTGGAAAACTATTCCAACAGTACATTGTAGATGCGTATGTTACAACAAAGGGCGCGTGTCTCAACTATCTCAGATTACATCAACAAAATCTGCGCGTGGAACAATACAAAGGACTATCAGACGCACTACAAGCAAACGCTGAAAATAACAACGTACATGTAGGCAAAATGATCATATTACCGTCCACATTTCCAGGAAGTCCAAGATACATGCAACAAAACTATCAGGATGCCATGGCCATAGTACATAAATTCGGAAAGCCTGATTTCACAACTGCGTCTTTCAAGAAGTATTTATTTCTTCTTGATTTCTGAATTCCTTTCTCACCGTTTTCCGTTCCTATTCTTACACCGCCGTATGCAACGGTGGCCGTCGGCTAGTTTTCAATAACACTATTCACAACTAACTATTTTAGTAGCAAGCATTTTAGAAAACTTCTGCATGCAGCAATTTTCAAGTGTTTGATTGAAATCAATGGTAATGCTCATAAAATGCTTGTAAAAGAAAACAAAAGAGCATTTTTGATAAAACTGATAAATACTGAATTTTGAGTTTTCTTTACCTGTAAGTCATAATCGGCAAAATAAAAAGAAATATATCACTCTGTGTGTAATGAATCTATATAATATGAGTTTCACTTTTTGAATTGAATTACTGAAATAAATTAACTTTCCGATGATATTCTAATTTATTGAGATGCACCTGTAGATAGAGGTGTGTGTATATATATATATTTATATATACAGTACAGTAATCCCTCCTCCATCGCGGGGGTTGCGTTCCAGAGCCACCCGCGAAATAAGAAAATCCGCGAAGTAGAAACCATATGTTTATATGGTTATTTTTATATTGTCATGCTTGGGTCACAGATTTGCGCAGAAACACAGGAGGTTGTAGAGAGACAGGAACGTTATTCAAACACTGCAAACAAACATTTGTCTCTTTTTCAAAAGTTTAAACTGTTCTCCATGACAAGACAGAGATGACAGTTCTGTCTCACAATTAAAAGAATGCAAACATATCTTCCTCTTCAAAGGAGTGCGTGTCAGGAGCACAGAATGTCACATAGATAGAGAAAACAATCTCTAGCAAACAAATCAATAGGGCTGTTTGGCTTTTAAGTATGCGAAGCACCGCAGCACAAAGCTGTTGAAGGCGGCAGCTCACACCCCCTCCGTCAGGAGCAGGGAGAGAGAAAGAGATAGAGAGAGACAGAGACAGAGTTTGTTTTTCAGTCAAAAATCAATACGTGCCCTTCGAGCTTTTAAGTTGCGAAGCACCGTGCAGCATGTCGTTTCAGGAAGCAGCTGCACAAAAGATAGCAACGTGAAGATAATCTTTCAGCATTTTTAGACGAGCGTCCGTATCGTCTAGGTGTGCGAACAGCCCCCCTGCTCAATCCCCATACGTCAGGATCAGAGAAAGTCAGCGCAAGAGAGAGAGAAGAGTAAGCAATATAGCTTCTCAGCCATCTGCCAATAGCGTCCCTTGTATGAAATCAACTGGGCAAACCAACTGAGGAAGCATGTACCAGAAATTAAAAGACCCATTGTCCGCAGAAATCCGCGAACCAGCAAAAAATCCGTGATATATATTTAAATATGCTTACATATAAAATCCGCGATGGAGTGAAGCCGCGAAAGGCGAAGCGCGTTATAGCGAGGGATCACTGTATATATATCCATCCATTATCCAACCTGCTATATCCTAACTACAGGGTCATGAGGGTCTTCTAGATCCAATCCCAGCCAACACAGGGCGCAAGGCAGGAAACAAACCCCGGGCGGGGTCCAGCCCACCGCAGGGCACGCACACACCCACACACCATGCACACAATAGGGACAATTTAGAATCACCAATGCACATAACCTGTATGTCTTTCGACTGTGGGAGGAAACCAGAGTACCTGGAGGAAACCCACGTAGACATAGGGAGAACATGCAAACTACACGCAGGAAGGACCTGGGATGCGAACCTGGGTCTCCTAACTACAAGGCAGAAGCACTACCCACTGCGCCACCGTGCCGCCCCTATAATTAAAAAATACAGTGACATTGTATTCCTTGGAATGGCAATTTCAGTCACATTTAGGTAAAGCAAATCATGCTTTCTACTCTTACTCACATTTAAGTTGATTTTCAAAAATGCATATGTCCATATATATATATACAGTATATACTGATGGTACTTATCCCATTAATATTGTCAAAGGTAGTTCTAAGCAGAAAGTAGTCTTTTCCTCCCCTAATGCAGAAAGAAACCACTGGCTCACCATGTGCCCTGATACTTGCTCATGGTGACCCAATGCAAGTTTGCACTTAAAGTACTTTTACTGTAGTTGTCATTGACCATTCTACACTCAGGAAGCAGGAGAATATACATGCATATTTGTACTTAATCCATGGGCTTTCTGCATTAACATAAACAAAGGTTTGATAGAAGTCATCTTCTGACGTTGGAGATGGGAAGGAGGGAATAAATGATGCTACATGAAAATATTCTGCAAAGACCAGAAAAGGATAAGGGTAGTAAATAGTATAGTTAAAAAGTATCTGGCCCTTCCTGATTTCCCCGAATTGCTGCAAAATTTGACACTAAATGTTTCCAGATCTTCAATCAAAAAAACAACACATTTGTGTGGCTTAGTTAATTTTTCTAATGAACAAAGATATCCAACATTGAGTATAATGGTGTACAAAACTAATTTCTCCTGGCTAAATCACCCTAATTAAAGGGATAGTTAGAATTAGCTGACTGAACACAGCCTGGCTCTGCTTGATACAGATCTAACTTATTTTGACCCTTTCCATAAGAGTCTACTTACCAGTGCAAATTTACAATATGTTCCTATTACTGAGGTCAAAGGAAATTAATGCTGGATTGATGCCTTTCTCTGCCACTGTCCACCTCTCCTTATGTAATGGCCTGTCTCCTGGTATCTCCTCCATGCTCTTGAGACTGGGAGGCACAGCAAACCTTCTTGCGGCAGCACATATGGATGTGCCACCCTGGAGGAGCCAGACTACCTGTGTAACCTGAATTAGCAGCAGGTACTGCCTCATGCAGTCAGGAAGAATAAGAAGAAAGTAATTGTCTGTGCCCACCACCTGCAAAACCATTCCCTTTTTAGGGGTGTCTTGCTGTTGCCTCTCCAGTGCACCTGTTGTCACTTTCATTTGCACCAAAGCAGGTGAAGTTGATTCATAATCGTTTATGCTTCCTAACTGGACAGACTGATCTCCCCGAAGCTTAATTGACTTGGTGTTAGATTGTGATGACTAAGTGTTCCCTTAGGTTTTTTGAATAGTGTATAATGCCTACATTCAGTATGCCAACATCTGATATCGAGAAGGGGGTCACAGAGGATACCATCCAGAGGCCTGTAGGTTTCTTTTGCCTTAGCAAAGTTTGTTTATAACTCAACAGTCTGGATGACACTAGGCCAATATGGACCTCTTACATGTTGGTTTGACATGCAAGTAATACATTGGCACTCTGCCATGCCAATAATAAACAAAGTAACAAGACAGAATCCACTGCTAATTAAAAAGAACATAAATACTTGTCTGTCATTTTCCAGGAAGTACCAGGGCAATCACCAATCCTTTTGGGGAAATATTTTATAGACAGACAACATAAATGTGGTATGTGGAATTTTTTAAACAACATGACTGCCATTATGTCTAGCATGCGTTTAACAGTAAGAATACCATACCAATAATGAAACATTATGTTGTTAGTGTGATGGTGTGAAAATGCCTTGCTGTCACAGATCCTGGACAGCTTGCCATAAATTAATGAACCGTGAAATTTGCTCTGTATTAAAAAATATTAAGTAGACTGTCCATCCATGAGCTAAAACTAAAGCACAGTTAACTCACATGGCAAGACAATGACCTAAAAATGCAAGTCTACATGAGAGTTGCAGAAAAGAAGTAAAAATTTTGGTCTTAAAAGTCCAGACCTTAACGCAATAGAGATGCTGTGGCAGGACCTGAAATGTACAGTTCATGCTAAAAATCCTCACAATGTATTTGAATTAAATAAATTCTGCAAGGCAAGGAAAGAGTTGGCTAAAATCCTCTCCGCAGTCATGAGAAAAACTGGTTTTGAATCCTGGAAAGTATTTGGTTATAGTCATTGCAGCTAAAGGTAGTGCAACCTGCTAAAAGTGTAAGGGAAAAATGTATTTTTCATATGGTTTCTGGTTGGTGCTGGATTACTTTGTTAATTCAGTGTTTTTCCTACTACTACATTTTTTGTACTGTTTTCCAAACACTATTTTTTCACATGTTTCAGTTTATTAGGTTATTCAAGTTTCTTTAATTTTTTTTTAATTTTCAGCACATGGTTTTAAATTTCACTGTATTCTCTGCACTTGATAAAGTTGTTACACTACTTCTACTACTAAATTACATGAGTAAGCAAATAATATTTTTTATTTACTTAAGTGCCCTTTATCAAATATGAAAAGACATTTATGAAAGACCTGAAAGTGTCAGAAATTTGTAATGATTAAAAAATCAGGAAGACTTTATAGTGCATGGCGCAAGAATGTAGCACGTGAGAAACTTCTACACACTCATGTTCAGCAACTTGTGTCAGGTGAGGTAGAGCCATTATATGCAGCTTATCTAAGTCTAGGCTTATAATTAATGTTCCCTCAAATCATTCCCTTTTTTTTATTTGCTTAATTTATTTATAATGTTTTGCTTAAGAACACAAGTTTTGGGGGCAAATAAACATGCAATGAATGTGAAAACCTAACTTCAACTTCAGAAATACCAACTTTTTTTCTTTACATTTCTGGAAATTATATGAGGAAGTATTTTCTGGGTTTAATTTAAATAGTAAAGATTTGTAAGAACGGAATGTTCAATTCAATATAATGATCATTTATATTATATATTTGATGTAAAACAAATATTACATATATGAATGCAGTGTTTTTTAAGTATTTTTTTGTTAATTTGGTTATTAAAGGTTAGAAATTACTAAATGTTATTTTCTGCTTAACATGAATTGTTAATTACATCAGCATGCACCTCTATTTTGTCCCTTCCAGTAATTGTAATATGAATGTCAAATTCACAGGTTCTAAGGTGTAGCCAGATTGCCGGTGTGAAAGTAACGGAAATTACAGAGCTTATTCAGAAAGCCCTGGAAAATGATAAAAAAATAAGGTGAGAAATTTTTACAAGTACATTAGCATTAAGTTGCAGGTGCACTATTTGCAACTCTGTGTATCAGCATTCCCTACTGGCTGAGGAAGGCCTACCTGCCACATTTTACTGGAAGATAACTGCATTACCAGTCATTAGATAGTTTAGGCATTGTTGCTGGTTTTAGTGTGTTGACTTCAGCCTTAGCCAGTGATTAGGCCAAAGTCTTGAAATCGTGAAATGGGACTGAATATTTTAGTCATAACATTCCTCACCCCTCTTCATCCCCACTGAAGTTTTTACCAAGCTGTTTCTTATGTTCATGCACAGTACTGTTTAGATTCTTAAAACAGCTATTTTCTTTTTGCCATTAGCTGTAAGATACATTGCTTAGTGATTAAAAATCTATACTTTAAAAAAAACAGCAATGCATATTTCATATTTGACACTGAAGTCAATGAGTATCTTCTCTAGATTTGAGATTCCTTGAGGAATTAAAGGACAGAAATCCTGTATCATATATAGGCCCTGTTTCATTTGGACCTTGAGTAGAGCTGTGGCAACAGATGGGCTTCACGATGGACCTTCCTCATAGCTTCTGGAAAGAGCTAAAACTGGATATGCTGGACTGATCATTTTTTTATGTCTTTTTATAAACTAGATTCTTTAGTTTTCTTACTTCTCTTTGGAAGGTAGTTTGTTTACTGTATTGCTTAAGTTGCTACATGTGGTTGGCTTTGCTAATAATGTGCTACTCAGGAAGTACTTTCTTACCAAATCTTTTGTGAAGTCCTGGTAATACCTGCATAGCTTTTGCCTCATTGTTCATTTGGCATAGATTTAAATTTGAGTTTCTGGTGCCCAGGTTGCCCACAGTCTTGGCATCTTCTTGAACCCAGGGAATCATTAGTCATGAGTAGGATAGACTAATGCAATGAGGGCACACAAACAAGCAATGCTGTTGCAAATGTGCAAAATGCATTCATTCTCCAGAAAAACAACAAAGGTGTCCAAATAAATAAGGTGCAGTGCAGTTATTCAATAAATAAATAAACACATAATCCATGATATAAACAGGTCCATGTGTAGGTTAAAATCCAGATAAGTAAATACATCATTAAACAGGTTAAAATCAAAAATTAAAACAACAGTCAGTATCAATTATTTCAAGCCACAAGCCCCAGTGCATCTTTCCTCAGCCTCGTCTCCTCTGCTCACCCATGGGATCTGCTAAGCTAATGGAGATGCAAACTGACAAGGACAGTCAACCCTCTTTGGCTCAGGTTGCCACCACCCTCCCTCAGCGTCCATGGGGACCCTGCAAGCCCTACTTCCTTTTCCCACCACACTCCCTCAGTATTTGTGGAACTACACTGGAGCAATCAGCTTTACTTCTCCTATCTATCACTCATCAGGTGCAATCCTGCTCCCAGAGAACCATTGATCCACATAGAGCTTACTTTTTTGTGCAGCTGCTCTGCCTCAATCCCGACATTCCTTTTTTCTATTTCTTTTCTTTGATTTTACCTCCATTTTTCTCCCTGTCCTTTCCCCTTTAATCCCCGTTAAGCCTTTATTATGGACAGTTGCATTAACTGCTCCCATGTACATTAAGCATAATTAGCAACTTCCTTCATTAAGAACCCCATGGCCACACAGCTATTCTGTCACTCACCTGCACTCACAGGGTCAGCGCTTCCTCGCTGTTTTTAAAAATCTTGTACCACCAAGGATCTTTAACACACTTTACCATAGACTTTAATGGTCCTATGAGATAATGTTATTCCATTTAAAATTCTTCAGACCAGATCTCGAAACATAAGTATAAATAAGCACAAAGTATTTTGTTGGGCTCCACGGCTGCTCAGTTAAACTGCATCTTTAGTTAAATTCAGTTTATTTTTATATAGTACTGTTCATTGACTACAGGCTCAGAGTAACAAGTTCACTGGTAAAGTACAACTACACAGTTCACACATTACAATACAACTTATTTTTTTCATAAAGCTTCACTGAAGGCAGGCACAGAGCGATGTGAACAATTCTGTTAAAATACTAGTATAGATTGTACTAATTACTAAATACAGAACTGGTACACATATAAGTGCAGATTTGTTAAAACACTGAAAACAAAGTAGAAACTCATTAAACATAAATGTAAACCAGTAATATTTGATGAACTATGGCCAGTTGACAATGGTGGAGATTAAAATAGTAAAAGAGAAAGTGAAAAATAAAGTCACAGTCCTGAAGACCTCATCCAACTGCCACCTAACCACACTTGAATTTTCTATAGTGGAGTCTGTGCTGGCTGTTCAGTCTGATGAGAGAATCTTTTCATCTGATGATTCTAACTAAGATTTATCCAATGACTTTTTCATATGCAAAAGAGAAGCCTGGCAGTAGAGCAGTGGAACCAAATGCCTCATCCAGATCCAGAGAAGAGAAACAGAATGCAACAGTTTAAAAATGTTGTATTACTTGTATTTCTGTTCAAATAACTAACAAACAGAAATGCAGTATGCCCAACTAATCAGCAGCTCTACTCAGGGTATGCTAGATTAAAGCAGTGAGTCTTCAGCCTGGATTTAAAAGCTCAGACTGAAGTTGCATCTCTTATATTAGCAGGCAGACCATTCCACAGCTTTGGGGCCTTGAAACGAAATGCTCAAGCTCCCACTATTATTTTGTTGAACTTTGGAATCATAAGCAGGGTGGCATCTTGAGATCTTAATGTGCATTCTGGTTTGTAAGTAATGATAAGTTCAGATAAGTAAGCCGTACTTTGTCCATTTAAGGCTTTATAAGTTAAAAGGAAGATTTTGAAATCTCCCTTAAGCTTAACTGAGAGCCAATGTAAGGATTTGAGAACTGGAGTAACTTGTTCATATTTTCTGGTTCACGTTATAATTCTTGCAGAAGAATTTTGAATTAACTGAAAACTGCATAAAGAACACTTCGAACAGTCATCGAATAACGGCGAATTCCGAATGCAAAAAACTTGAAGACAGACTTGCTTCTCTGGAAGATGGATGCAGAAGGAATATTATTATTAGTAGTAGTAGTCAATCCTACTAGAAATAAATGCATGTATTCATTTCTCAGTATCCTGAATATTTAGAAAACATCTTAATCTTACAAAGTTTTTAAGATGGAAAAACATGTTTTGCATAGTTTTATAATGTGTGTTTTTTAGATGACATGCTAGTATGAAAAATAACGCCTAAATTGCAGGCTGATTCAGTAAAACTAATTGTGATTCCAACAGAGTTAAAGAATGACACAGCGTTGTTACAGCCAGCATCATTCCCTCCAATTAGTAACATTTCTGTTTTTTTCTATATTCGTAGACAAGTAGTTCTCATCCATCCACACTGGACAAACATCTTTTGATCTAAGAGAATACTATAATTGGGTGTCATCTGCATATGAGTGAAAGTTAATGTTATGTTTTATAATGATAGTTCCCAACAGAAGCGTGTAAAGTGAAAATAGTAAAGGTCCCAGTACTGAGCCCTGTGGGACACCATATTCTTCTCAATTTCAAACTGATTAATGTTAATGTATCCTAGCAATATATGTCCATTAGCTTTGAGCTATGGTCATGATTACTTGTGTCACAAAGTCAAAAGACTTGGAGACCTAGGCCAACTGGCTGCCCACCCTTTCCTGCCCATCATACAGTATACATTTGTGCTGGAGAGACTAATATGACAATAGAATCTTTTCATCCTTTGATTCCAAGTCACCCAGTACCTCTGGTGTCTTTCCCTTGCATAGGAAAACAGGTTGGAAGTAGAGCCACAGCGTGACAAGAAGAGAAACAGAATAGAGGAGGGTTGTAACAGAGCTTAATATTTCTAATACATGGAGGTATTTGGTTACAGCAGTTCTACAAATACTAACAAGTACATGCATCTCCAAAAATTTTCTTTTAAACTGAATTTCAATTCATTTTTATCTACCTGTTGCACGGTAGAGCTCGAGTCCCACTCCGGGTGGTTTTTCGTGTGCTGGGTACAGCAGCGCTCCATAATCAGCACACGTTCCCAACCTCCTCCTCCCCCTTTCCTCCTAGTAACTTCTGTTTTTTATTGACAAGTGAAGCAAACAAGTTTCTTCCTCAAACAGCTGCTACAGCTTTTAATGCCTGTGGACTTTCTGGTAAGCACAGCTCTTTAAGATGTTCCACAATGTGTTTTGGAGTTTTAGCTTTCTTTATAAGGTTGTCTTGTAGAAGTCATTTAGCAGTGTAGCCTCATGTTTCCAAGTGACTCGGTTTGAATCCTGGCCCAAACAGTATCTTTTCTGTTTGCATGTTCTCCTTGTTAGCTTTTAGTTAGTTAGTTTTAGTTTAGGTTCTTTTCCAGGTATTCCTCTCTTCCTCCTACATTCCAGTAAAACATGTTAAGCAAGTTGGGTCTCTAAATCGGCCCAGTATTAGTGAGTCTGGGTGTGTGTGGATGCCCTTCGGTTGACTGGTGGGCCATCTAGGCCTCACCTGCAGTTCCTAGCTTTGTTCCAAAGGTCTTCTGTTTTTGTTTAAGTGCACACATCTTTTTCTTAGGCTGAGATCCTCCTGGCTACTGTTGCATTAATTTTATAACCTTTCGGTAGCAATAGAAGATAAGTCCCCAGATGTAATTTAGGATTTTTAATACTTCAGGACTATGTATCAACGTCTTGATGCAATTTAGACAGCATCACCTAAACACTCAACAGTTCTGAATCTTCCTCTTTGGTACCATTAGCTTTTTAACTGTGGTGTGAAAAATTTGCTGCTGTATTCGTTGGACATTTTTATGCTCATTCAGTGTGTTAAGCTACATGTGTATATTATTTTCTTGAAATGGCACAGAGTTCCTTGAATCCAAGTAAGGTGCATTACCCATAAATCTGACTGCAAGGTGCCTGCTTTGACATACATGTAAATATATATACTGCCTGATGATTAGTTATTCATTTTACATGATGTGATACTCTAATTGCCAACTTAACTAAGGTGGTATCACTAAAGGTGCAATTTAAGGTTAGTTTTTAAAATTGAAACATGGTAAGAACTTTCAAGTTCCCAGAACTGTTTTCACGTCAGTTTATGTACATTTCTGTCATGTTCAAGATGTTAACGCCCTTAAAACTAATAAGAATATACATATAAACTCGTCCATTATGGGAGATGGATATCTGAAGTGGAGCTTCGTTAGCAGCGATGTTGTTTTTTTTTTTTATTTCTTATTATCCCGAGGTATCCTGTATTTACCCAACCCGAGGAGGTTCTATTAAAGTATATCTAAGCATATATAAACATGAGCGGCAAGAAAGGGGCTCGGAAAGAAACAAAATCTAGAACTACATTCAAGCCTAGACAGGCATCAAGTCCAAGTTCAAGGTATGGCCTTTCAGAGACTGACCTGGAACAGACAGGCTCCGCTGCATCATCTCCAGTCGAAAGCAAAAATGGGGTGAATGTGCAAGTGATGCTAGTCATGATAGCTCATTGATTCCAGAAGGTCACTTGAACTGGAAATAGCCTTGCAATCCACACTTTCATCTACTCCTCGCGAGCCAGGAGCATCAGCTGTAATAGGGCTTGCCGTTTCACCTATGGAGCATGAAAGCCAAAACGATCAGTCCAAACTGAAGGTAATGATCACTACAATGGCCACGGCCATAAATGAGCTCAAGAAAGATATAAAGAAAAAAATAAATGGTATGCTCAAGACAGACAAGAAGCTGCGGCAGGATAATAAAGACTTGGAGAAACGTGTATATAATCGCTTTGAGGCAAAAGTTTGAGAATAAGCTGAGAGCACTTGTCAATCAGCTGGAAGATGTTAAGCAGACATTCACGACTCGAATTGAAACAGCCGAACATCTGGCATCCACCGCTTGACGGAAAAGCAACAGCTGCGAATTCCGAATGCAAAAAACTTGAAGACAGACTTGCTGCTCTGGAAGATGGATGCAGAAGGAATAATATTAGAATCGAAGGTCTACCTGAGAATCGTGAAAGCCCAAACCCATTGAAATTCATAGCTGAACATTCTCAAAAATAATTGGAGAGGACTTTAAATCAGACACCGAGATAGCAGCAGCTTACCGCATACGGGGATCAAATACCTCTAAACCTAGGACTGTTGTTGTGCGCTTCGAGAAATTACAATCTAAATTGTTTCTGTCTGAGAAGTGACATTACAGAGATTATATTTGAAAATAAACACATTCGTATCTTCCCTGATTTCTCACCCTCAACAGCTGCTAAACATGCCGCTTTTTACAACATTAAACAGCGCTTACGGAAAGCCGAGATCAGATACAGCCTTTTGTGTCTTGCCAAACTGAAAGTGGACATTCAAGGCAAGCTTTACATTTATACCTCTATGGAGGAATCAGAAAAAGAACTAAGAAAACTGAGCCTGACACTTTTCTGAAATACGATCGTGAGTCGCACCCTGTCATGGTATGGCAAAGAAGATCTTACCAGCTGTCTGATCCGCTTGCAATGATATTGGTACTGTAATTATACATCCTTTTCCCATCTCGGCCACTTTGTTTATGTTTTAATTACTTTAATTACAATCATATCCATATATGTATGTACAGTATGTGTGGAAGAAATTAAATTAGTAACTTTGTTTTTTTTTTATAGGAGACTGTTTAACATCATACCCTTGATTTATCTATACTAATTAATAAAAGGCAAAGCCCTCACTGACTCACTGACTGACTGACTGACTCATCACTAATTGTCCAACTTCCCATGTAGGTGGAAGGCTAAAATTTGGCAGGCTGATTCCTTACAGCTTACTTACAAAAGTTAGGCAGGTTTCATTTCGAAATTCAACGCGTAATGGTCATAACTGGAACCTCTTTTTTGACAATATACTGTAATGGACGGCAGCTCGATGGCCGTGGGAGGCGGAGTTGAGTGTCACGTCATCACGCCTCCCACGTAATCACGTGAAAAGACTGTGAACGCAGTAGGGAGAAATGAAGGAAGAGCTGCAAACAGCGAAGAACAAAAAATTAATTAAACAATTGAGAAGGGAGCGAAACAATAAGAAGCGAGCGAGTGAAGCATACAAGCATCTTCATAAGGGAAACAAAGCACGGTGTAAAACGTAAGTTTAAGTTTATAGAAACGCTCCCGCTGCGGATTGCAATAACATATTCGCAAGATAAAAGTTTAATGAGAAGACACGAGGTATAAACGAACCACACGCCGTAGCGCAACGTTAGGGGCAACAGTTTCAACCATTCTATGATCTGCTTCTCGCAACTGAAAGACGGCACATGGCGGATGTTAGCCGACTTGCTGACCGCAACGTTAGGGGCTTCAACTCTGGCGCTGACGATAGAGATTCGATTCCCGAGAGGGGATGCAGTGAGTGTGTATGCCTGATGAGCCCAGAATTAGGGAGAAACACGTGTCGCATACTCTTTGCATTATTTGAAAGTAAACTATTAAAACCATTCTATGATCAGCTTCTGGGAACAGAAAGAGGGCACGTGGTGGATGTAAGGCGACTTCCTGACCAATCACAAGCGTAACCTGGCAGGTAACCACCCATACAGTCAGATTGTGATTCAGAAAACGAATGCCATGAATGTAATTACCACGATCTACATACTGTCAAATAAACGAAACGCACGCCGTAGCGCGACAGCTGTGAAAAGCGAGGTTCACAAAAAAACAGATCCTTAACAAATTGCTATTGGTATATTTTCGATCCGTTTAAAAAGGTTTTCTTTTCTTCTTAAAAAATTAAAAGCAGTACTTCGCAGCAACGAAGCGCGAGAATTTGGCTATATATATCTGCTTCTCGCAATTAAAAGAGGGCACGTGGCGGATTTTAGACGACTTCATGACCAAACATAAGTGTTACCTGCCAGGTAGGGTTACCACTTTTAATACAAAAAAATAAGGGACGCATACTGCAGAGGGTGCCACATCCCAATGCCAACACTTTGCAGACTCTACTTAAAAGACCCGCCCTCCTCACTGGACAGTTAAAAAGACCAATCAAACTAACGATGACATCAAGTATTACCCAATCAAAAGTAGGAAAGGAGGCATCTTCATAAAATGCGTGTGGGATGATTTGCATGAGACGCTGCTTTAAAAAAAATGATAAAAAAAATACGGGATAAATCCCGTCCCGTATTGATTCAAAACGGGACGCGCAATTTCATTCTCAAATACGGGACGATTCCGTATTTTAAAGGACGGGTGGCAACCCTACAGTGCCAGGTAACCACCCATACAATCAGATTGTGATTCAGACTAGGAATGCAATGAATGTAATTACCCCGATCTACATACAAGGCGAAAGTCTTGCAACATTCAAAGATGATGGTTTGGGATAAGTACACCATAGAACATAAAAGAGCTTATGAAGCCTTGAACCGAAAAAAGCAAGATCTCAGAGATCGTAAAAAAAAATAGGAGGTAATGTCGTTTTACTCGCTGTAGATTTTAGTCAAACATTACCAGTTATTCCACGAGGGAGACCAGCAGATGAACTCAACGCGTGTTTAAAATCCATGCTTCTCCCACGCTCGGTTATATGTCGCGTGTTCTCGAGTAGGTACACCAAAAAATGTATACATTTAAGCATGTAATGGGCAAACAAAAAATGAGGTATACCCGAAGGCACTGCAGTAGTACTTAATGCAACTTTACTTCTTAAATGTTAATGTTTTACTGTTTAATAATTTATACGCTTCTTATATGTTTTTCAAATTCTTTTATCAAAATACCAGTGACAGCGCAATGCACGATAACATGGAGTGAATACACCATACGCATCCGCCCACGGCCGCCCTGGTGTGCGCTGATAGGAGTTGATTCTACAATAAAATAAAATAAAGATAAAAAGAGTAATACAATCATCACCCATAAAGCGGATAGTAGACGTGATGTACTATATGTGTACCAGATTTCAAGTCAATAGGTGAAACGGTTTGCGAGGTACAGGTGATTTAAAATCCTGGACAAACGAATAGGCACGGTAGCAAATTATAGAAGAAGATTTTACTGTTTAATAATTTATATTTATATGAAATGTGCTTCTTATATATTCATATTCTCATATGATAATGATGTTAATGTTGTTTATATTGATTTCTATGTTATTGAAACTGCATGTATGTGTGTATATGTATGTAAATATATATAATATATGTGTATGTGTGTGTGTGTAATATATATATATATATATATATATATATATATATATATATATATATATATATATATATATATATTCACGGCATTCGTAGTCTGTGTCACAATCTGATTGTATGGGTGGTTACCTACCAGGTAACGCTTGTGGTTGGCCAGCCATCTGCTAACATCCGCCACGGTGCCCTCAGTTTGTGATGAGCAGATCATAGAATGGTTGAAATAGTTTACTGTCAAATAAATGCAAAGAGTACACGACACGTGTTTCGCCCTCATTCTGAGCTCATCAGGTGTACACACTCCACTGCAGTGTTGCTGTCATATATAAATATATATATATATTATACACATACACATATATTATATTATACACATACACATATATTATATATATGTATATATATATGTATATGTATGTGTGTGTGTATATGTATGTGTGTGTATATATATATATATATATATATATATATATACATATATATATATATGACAGCAACACTCATAACAATGACAACACAATTACATTGACAATCATGTTACGTTATTTTTAAAATGGTTCCTTTACTTTTTCATAACCTCTTTAACACACTACTTCTCCGCTGCGAAGCGCGGGTATTTTGCTAGTTGTTATTATATTAGGGTTTACTATGCTTGTCCACGGCCACTTTTTAACACCATTTCCTGGGTTTACTCTCTTACTATTTCAAGACTGTTAAAGATTATATTTTATGCTTAAAGTATATGGACTGTGTTGGCAATAGATATCTCAGTTTGAATCCTCATACGCCGCTGCTGGGGGGCTTGTTTTGTTTTGGACGTGCTCTGTCTCTAGGTATGTCAGAGGACTGGGACTTTGTGAAGTGTGGTCCAGCCTCAAGTGGGGAGGCAAAATGGGGGTGGGGGGACTAGGGGGGAGAGAAAGAGAGCAAGCTATATCTGATCTAACCTTTTAATCCTTATAATGATAAGTGCCAACATAACCATAGGCTTCATGGCAATAACTCCTGGGAAAATTGGAAATTTAGGTCAAAGCTGACTCATCTTTCAGTTAAGACTACAAAATGACATCAAAAATTCATAATCAATGTCTCCATGACCGGACAGTTAACTTTGTGAGCTGGAATGTTAAAGGTCTGAATCACGAATTAAAGAGAAAGAAAGTACTCTCTCACCTAACAGGTCTAAACACTATTTTTTACAGGAGACCCATTTATTAAGCAAGGATCAGTTCCAGCTGCAAAAGGACTGGACTGACCAAGTATTCCATTCCAGCTTTACAAAGAAAACTCGAGACGTGGGAATTCTTATACAGAGAACAGTCTCATTTGTAGTGTCAGATGCAATATCTGATCCTGAAGGGAGATATGTGATTGTCATGGGTAATTTATTTAACTGTAAAATGAAATTGATAAATGTTTATGCACCCAATGTGGATGATAGGGAATTCATGCAAAATGTATTTGCATTCATTCCCAATGTGAACACTCATAAAATTATAATGGCTGGGGACTTTAATTGTATTTTAAATCCAGACTTAGATAGGTCTCCTGTCACAGGGGTGATGACATCTAACACTACAAAGACAATTACACAGTTTGTAATTGATCACAACTTATCAGATCCCTGGAGATTTCTAAACCCAAACTCAAGAGCATATTCCTTCTACTCACCAGTGCAGCATTGCTACTCAAGAATTGATTATTTCTTTGTAGATAACAATTTCTTGCCTATGATTAAATCTTGCAAGTGTGACGCTGTTATTTCCGACCATGCCCCTTTGATCTTGGAGCTAAAATCATTATGCCCCACATACTCATCTCGCAGATGGCATCTTAACCTACTTTTATTAGCAGATGAGAACTGTACAGAATTTATATCCAAACAAATCAGTTTTTCTCTAGAGACAAATGCATCCTCAGAGGTCTCTGCAGGAATACTCTGGGAAACCCTGAAGGCCTTCTTAAGAGGGCAGTTATCTCATATCTTTCCCACAGAAATAAATTGGAAACCAAGAAGGTATCAGAGCTTATCAACGAAATTACTAGAATTGATCAAGAGCATGCGAGGTGTCCAAGTGAGGCACTTCATTGGAAAATGCAGGTTCTGCATTCAGAACTCAACCTCTTGACAACTAAAGAAACAGAACAACTTATTTTTAAATCAAGACATCATTACTATGAACATGGAGAGAAAGCTAATAAGATCTTAGCTCAACAAATCCACAAGCAAGAAGTTCGCAATGCAATCCCAGCAAACACAAACAGAGATAAAATCATTGACCATAAAAATATAATGCACACATTTAGAGACTACTATAAATCCTTATATTCTACTGAATTTAAAGAAGACAAGACGCAATCTAATGCATTTCTGGATGTATTACAGATACAAGTAGATACTCTCAGTGTAGAGGAATTGGATAAACCTCTAACGCTATCAGAATTATTAGATGCTATAAAGTCATTTCAGAGTGGGAAAGCAGCAGGCCCCAATTGCTACCCAGCCAAATTTTATAAGAAATTTTCCACTCAGCTAGCTCCCCTCTTATTAGCAACATTTACACAAGCTAGAAACAATCAAATTCTTCCTCAAACTTTTCACCAAGCATTAATCACCGTCTTTCCTAAACAAAATAAGGACTTATTACAATGTGCTTCATACAGACCAATTTCACTTCAGAATAATGATGTTAAGATACTATCCAAAGTCCTAGCTAGAAGGATGGAGAACGTGCTGCCTTTGGTAATATCACAAGATCAAACTGGATTTATTATAGGCTGACACTTAGCTTCCAATCTTCAACGCCTGTTTAATATAATATATTCATCCACAAAGTCAAACACCCCGAAGATATTATCATTGGATGCAGAAAAAGCATTTGATATGATTGAATGGAACTACCTTTTCACTACATTGGAGAAATTTGGGTTTGGCCCGAATATTTGTGCATGGATCAACCTACTGTATACCAGTTCAGAAGCTTCAGTTTGTATTAACATTAATACTTTAAACTAGAATGTGGTACCAGACAATGAAGCCCCTTGTCACCACTGCTTTTTGCAATTGCCATTGAGCCACTGGCAGTTCACTGTCAAAACGCTTAGGAGATAAAGGGAATTATCAGAGAAGGACTTGAACAGAAAATTTCTCAATAAGCAGATTATATGGTACTGTATATATCAGGTCCACAAAATACTGTGCCTGCAGTCCTAACAGCACTTAAAGAATTTCAAAAGATTTCTGATCTCAGAATTAATTTGACTAAAAGTGTGCTCTTTCCAGTGAATTCTCAAGCACACAATATTAGTTGAAATATCCAACCCCTGTGTAACTTCAACTTTGTGACTGATGCTTGCACATTATCCTGAAGAATTTGTTGATATTGGGTTGAATTCATCTGACCCTCGACTTTAACAAGGGCCCCAGTCCCTGAACTAACCACACAGCCCCACAGCATGATGGAACCGGCACCAGATTTGACAGTGGGTAGCAGATGTTTTTCATGGAAAGCGGTGTTCTTCTTCCGCCATGCAAAGCACTTTTTGTTATGACCAAATAACTCAATTTAGTTATTGAGCAGTTACATGCATTCAAATCAGCAAAATTACAAGGGTACCCAAATTTTGCACAGCCAGTTTTTCACATTTGATTTAATTTCATACAACTAAATACTACTTCACTAAAAATCTTTGTTTGGAAAACACCTCAGTACTCAGATGTTCCTAGGAAATGAAAGACATACCACTGTTATCTTTTTTGTTGAAAGTAGAGTAAATTATTATGCAGGCTGAGAAACGTTCCCAAACTTTTTCATATGACTGTAACATTGTTAAGATGAATATCCTTCCTAAGCTTCTCCTCTTTTTATTTCAAAACATTCTAATATAATCAAAAAATCATTTTTTAAAAAATTAGATTCAACCATAACCTCATATATTTGGAATTCAACAGATCCACATATCCAAAGAGCGACCCTACAAAGACCTAAGGCAGAAGGTGGCATGGCTCTACCTAACTTTCAGTTTTATTACTGGGCAGCAAATATACAAGCTATTAAAACCTGGACATGAATACAAATAGATGAACATACACAGGCTTGGTCCGCAATAGAAATAAAATCCTGCAGTACTTCTTTACATTCCTTGCTTTGTACCCCAATAAATACAAGTTATCGCCAATATACTAACAACCCAATTGTGCTTCACTCACTCAGAATATGGAACCAATGTAGGAAGCATTTTAAGATAAAGAAGCTTTTATCTGTGGCACCTCTACACAAGAACCACATTTTTCCACTCTGTCAAACATATCCAGTTTTTAATGTCTGGAAAACATTTGTGATTAAATTACTTACAGATATGTACATAGACAACGTCTTTGCATCCTATGAACAATTACATTCCAAATTTAACTTTCCAGCAACACATTTCTTTCACTACCTTCAAATCAGAAACTCTGTTAAATAGAACCTGCCCAATTTTCCTCACCTCCCACCCACCTCTGTGCAGGAAAAAATACTGAACAGTCTTAAGGAATCAGACAGTATTTCTGCAATATATACAACCATTTTACAGTCCGTCCCTTTCAAAGATCCAAGTGGACAATGGGAAAAGGATCTCTCTCTCAATATCTCACAAAGGGAGTGGAAGGTAGCAATGCAGAGAATCAACTCGAGCTCCATATGCGTAAAGCATACAATTATTCAACTCAAAATTATATATCGAGCACATCTGTCTCGCTTAAAATTGTCCAAAATGTTTCCAGGGCAAGATCCAGCCTATGAACGTTGTAATCAAGTTCCAGCTTCACTGGGCCACATGTTTTGGGCCTGCACCAAATTAACATCATTCTGGAACAAGATCTTTAAATGCCTATCAGACAGCGTTGGTGTCAAAATCCCTCCTAATCCATTAACAGCTGTGTTTGGGGTACTCCCAGATGGTCTTAAAATGGAGAAAGACAAACTATAATTGCCTTTACTACACTATTGGCACGTAGACTTATTTTGTTCAACTGGAAGAATCCTAACTCTCCTTTTTTAAGTCAGTGGATAACTGATGTTATATACTATTTGAAACTGGAAAAAATCACTTAGAGGATCTATGCAGAACATTTTCAAAACCTGGCAGGATCCATCCATCCATCCATTTTCCAACCCGCTGAATCCGAACACAGGGTCACGGGGGTCTGCTGGAGCCAATCCCAGCCAACATAGGGCATAAGGCAGGGAACCAATCCCGGGCAGGGTGCCAACCCACCGCAGCCTGGCAGGATCTAATCAATAAAATTTTAGAATAAGCTTTTAAAGCACTGAGGAAGCAGATTCTCTCCCTTTTTTCTTTTTTTTCCCCATTTATCTTTATTCACTTATTAATTCATCTATTTACTTATTTTTACTAGCATTAAGTTTTACTCTGCTGGCCTAGCTCTCTTTCTCAGGGGTGGGGGTTGATTTGTTTTACATCCTATTTTTGTAAAAATTGATTTATTTGTATGGAATGTTGTGTGATTTTTAATAAAATCAATAAAATAAAAAAATAAAATACATATAAACTATACTGCATTTTGTATTTAGAAATGTGAAGATTCTCAAACCCTACAAGGAATAAACATTTTCCAATACCTTAATATAAAAAATATGAAAGCACAACTAGTGATAACGATTTTGATACTTTACTATTTTTATGTTTATATGTCTCATAGCATTATTTACTGAAGTTGCCAGAGTAAAAATTTTCTTATAAAACTTGGAAGGCGCTGATGAAATAGCTCTGTCCCATCTTTTCATCTACCAATCAAATGTGACATAGCAGAAAAACATGCCAAGAAGATGTTGTTTCCTATCTGCCAGCCTTTAATATTTTTTTGTTTTTGCAGGAAAGAAGGTGGAAAGTTTGGCTTTGCAGAATCCTTGCCTAACCAGAGAATAACGGCATTTAAAATCGAGGGAGCACCAGTTAATACATCAGAGGTCGAAGAGACAGTTGAAGAGATTACCCATAATACAGTACCACCAACAGAAATGTATCCTAATATTTTAGTAAATATCTGGTCTAGGTGCTTATAGAATGCTTTAAAGAAATTTAAAATGCTTGGTACAAATTATATTTTTAATCATTTTAAAAATCGTGGCTTTCAGGGTAAAGGAAAGATGCAGTGGCCTGTAGCCAAGTAAGCTGTATATATGATTCAGTGTAATTATAGCTTGTGCCTGAGATGTTAGCGCACTGTGTTTAATTTAGGTAAATAGAATTAGAAGTTTTAGTTTCCAGTTTAAAAGATTAACTGTTACAAAGACCTGCAACTCCTATTGCTTTTTGCACAATGAGACAGCTTTCTTAATGTAAATCTATAATGACTGCTTGGGCAAGATGCACTAAATATGTGAGCACCACTGGATGTATAGTAGTTCTTTAACAAAACAGTGTACCATCACCCATATTGTGGGCTTCTGGAACAGCTCAGATCGGAGAAGGGGTGCTGAATACTTGGGAAGTCGAGGAGCCACATGAAAGTGAAGAAGCAGATGACAAATCAATGGAAGAAGAAGAAGAAGTCTCAACAACACCAAGACACGAAAGGAAAGGTATGCATTCAAAATATATATTAGAAGTGTAAGGTATGCATTAGGTTTGTAAATCCTGAAATACAATAAAATATTAAAATCAAAGCACTAATAACCTTTTGGGACTTGTAACACAATCCTATTGTTTTTATCACTTCTTTCAACTACAAGATGCTTATTCTTTAGCTTCATACATTTTGTATTAAATACTATTTAATTTATTCACTTTGCTTAAATTGTTCCATGATGGTTGCACAATGTGGCAGACCAAGTTGTTTAGAAACTAAACAAAATCATGAGTCATAAATACAAAGAAGGCTCTCTTCACACTAACATAGAGCAAAGCTCAAAATCAGGAATGTTCCATCCCAGAAATGAATAAGCATCAATTAAAGCCCATATTAGTGCTGCCCTGGATTGGCGACCTCCTCAGACCTTTTCTCAATTCATAAGAAATCCACCCTTGAACACATCTAAGGTTTTCCCCCAAAAAATAAACACACAGATTATTTACAAGGGTTATAACATATTTTTTAATAAAAAATAATCTTCATAAGAGCTTAAAGTGTGATCATTTTTATTTCCATATATGAGGTGTGTCTGTTGCTGCCCTATCAAATATTACACCACTAAAATTGTATGTTTGCTCAATGAATTCCATTTATATCGAGCAATAAAATGAATAATAACATTTTATGCAGGGCAGTGCGTTAAATAATATTGCCCGGGACAAGGCACATTTTTTTCTCAACTCCCCACCCACATATCTTTATTAAGCATGAGACAAAACACTTAATGTATATACAATACATATTGCAACACACACTCCATGATATAGTACATACTCAGAAAAATGGGTAAAAATCAATATTTCCAAAAAAAAAGTTTAGAAGATTCACTTTAAAATAATAAAACATGCAAAATAGTAATTAAAAAAATAAAAATGTATACATTCTTTACTGCTTTTGCTTTAGCATAAAAAATAAGCTGTTTTATTGAGTTTTGTGACTGCAAACCTCAAAACTTCCCAATTTTGCTAATTATGCACACTTCTCTACATACTTGGAAGTTTCAAAACTCTGTCCTGTGGGCTCAAAGGCACCTTACCCTTTTTAATCAAGTGCAAGAAACATGTAAAAGACATTGTATATGTGACTGACATACTTAATAGCATTCCAGAAATAAATGAGCTTTCACAAAAAGACATATGCACAAAAATATTATATTAGAAAATAGGGAAAATTAATGGAAATAGAATGCAATATGTGGCTTCAAAATTTGAAGGTGCTTTTTTGATTCTCAGATGTTCTTGTTGCGGCAAAGTGGTGCAAACTGCATTCTGTAAAGCTGAACACTTTTGAAATAAAAATATTTGTTTATTTAACTTTAAGAGGCAGTACAATAAGTAAAAAAACTGGATGTGCATGTAATTTTTAAGGTTTGTTCATATTATAGTCAATTTTTGTATTACTGATTTGTAATGTTGAAAAAATAATTCAAAGTGCTGACTGAGTGATGGCCTCCTTGCCTCACTAAGCCCTTTGACAAACTGCAGAAGGTCACATTTTGTGTGATGGGAATACAGTAATCCCTCCTCCATCGCGGGGGTTGCGTTCCAGAGCCACCCGCGAAATAAGAAAATCCGCGAAGTAGAAACCATATGTTTATATGGTTATTTTTATATTGTCATGCTTGGGTCACAGATTTGTGCAGAAACACAGGAGGTTGTAGAGAGACAGGAACGTTATTCAAACACTGCAAACAAACATTTGTCTCTTTTTTCAAAAGTTTAAACTGTGCTCCATGACAAGACAGAGATGACAGTTCCGTCTCACAATTAAAAGAATGCAAACATATCTTCCTTTTCAAAGGAGTGCGTGTCAGGAGCACAGAATGTCACATAGATAGAGAAAACAATCTCTGGCAAACAAATCAATAGGGCTGTTTGGCTTAAGTATGCGAAGCACCGCGGCACAAAGCTGTTGAAGGCGGCAGCTCACACCCCCTCCGTCAGGAGCAGACAAAGAGATAGAGAGAGACAGAGTTTGTTTTTCAAGCAAAAATCAATACGTGCCCTTCGAGCTTTTAAGTATGCGAAGCACCGTGCATCTGCACAAAAGATAGCAACGTGAAGATAATCTTTCAGCGTCCGTATCGTCTAGGTGTGCGAACAGCCCCCCTGCTCAATCCCCCTACGTCAGGATCACAGAAAGTCAGCGCAAGAGAAAGAGAAAAGTAAGTTGGGTAGCTTCTCAGCCATCTGCCAATAGCGTCCCTTGTATGAAATCAACTGGGCAAACCAACTGAGGAAGCATGTACCAGAAATTAAAAGACCCATTGTCTGCAGAAACCCGCGAAGCAGCGAAAAATCCGCGATATATATTTAAATATGCTTACATATAAAATCCGCGATGGAGTGAAGCCGCGAAAGGTGAAGCGCGATATAGTGAGGGATTACTGTATAATTATTTCTTCTCTCAAATCATCACAAAGACTTTTTAAAGAACTGACCTTGTGAAAACCAGTAAACTTTTACATGAAATATATAAAAAAAAAAGAAAGAAAGAAATCTAACTTGAGTCATTTACTTGTTTTGGTATAGCAAAATAAGATATAACCAGTGACAAATACAACACTGCATGCATCAAGTGATAGAGCTGTTTAGTAACTGTCATGACAGACTCCAGCTTTCTAGTTTGGATGAGCTCAGGTCAGTGTTACATCAGATTCTGCCTGTTCGTTCATCGCTGCTAATTGTGCCAGTAGTGGTAGCCAACACAAGGTATTAATGACTGGTGGCTTCTGGAACTACAGCTTGCCTCAAGGCAGAACTTCATCATTGACTACAGTTTGTTAAACAGAACTACACTATTAGGCAGTGGATGTTGTAAATTAAGATTTGTTTAGGTTTTAGTCATTCTAAGCACTAAAATGAATTCATAATATACTTAAATTTGTTCTGCACAAAAAATATTTGTTTAATCAGCATATGCGACTTGCATGTAGAATTGCATTTAATGAACAGCAACCCTTATTTAATTTCAACTGTCATTGCTTGTAGAAAAGTCTGTACCATATAAACACTATGTTGCAAATATTTTTGTGCCATCAGAGACTGCCCAGGTTGGCTATATACCTGTATTTTATGGGTATTAAACCTTTACAGTTTGTAAAGAAATGTGGCTAGCTTGGTTGAAAAGATGCCAAAGCACTGTAGCGGTTAAACCACTGCAGGATACATTGGCCTCATCTCTGTAGGTGGCAATTGAAACTAAGCCATCTGAAATTTCATCATTAAAACACTAGTAATACTGTGCTAAATGTGCATTAAACTATTAGCAACAAAAACGATGGTTTCATGAAATTATCCCAATATTATAGAAAATAACAAACTATTATAAACAGCCTGAAAAGTTTCATTAGGGAAGTTTTTTTTCTCCTTTAGAATATATTTCTCCTTAGTTTTAATCTGAAAATGGCATGTTAATTCATGAACATTTCATTAAAAAACATTTTAAAGAGTAGTAGCTAAAGTGCCTGGTGTTGCCTGGGTATAAATAAATTGGGGAAAAATTTTTCTTTTGGAAATTGAACACCGTTAAACACAACCCACAAGAAGACAAAAAGACGTGCTCAAGGACAAAAGCTGCAATCCTGCAAGACAACGCCAAATTAATGGAGAAAAATAAAACTCTTTACCTACCTTCTGCTTTGGTGCATGTTGATTGTCCAATTATTTAAGGAATGGAGAATTAAATACATGTCGAAGAGGACTGTTAGTACAGGTGTACTGCAGTTCAAAGGAGGCTACTTTGGGGCATTTCTGTAGTATTAAGATGTAAAATTATGAACTTGTCTAATTAGATGTGAACAAAGCATAATAAAATGTAGACTACAATTCAGTGTTCTGCTTCTCTAAAAACATTGAGTTGATCTTAAATACCAAATGTTGAAACACTGAGAATATGATAATATTGCTTGGTTTTCATTTAAACAGAGACCGTCATTCTTTCTGATAGTGAAGAGGAAGAAGTCATCATATTAAATCCAGACAAAACAGAGAAAAAATTCCAGTAAGTATAACGTGTTTTTTAGCATTATTTTCAGTGTACAAAATTATAATGCATATTTTTATATAATGCAAAGCTGATTCATTTTAATAGAAATGCTATTTCCAGTTTAGTTAAGAAGCTGAAATTTGGCAGGGTGATACATTTAAGTCAGTAGGTATTCTCTAAGAAATATTTATTGGTAAAGAAACTCCCTACAATAGAAAAACTAAATGCCCCAAAATCTCAAAAATGCTTTGACAGATTTGATTGAAATTCAGCAACCTTATAGAACAAAGAAAATGAACTGACGCCTGTTGTGATGTGAAATTTTGCATACAACTTGAAAATATTTTGTATGTCTTTATTTGTAACTTAGGCAAAGCAATGTAATATTAGTGTTGCATTAGTGAGAACCATTCATATTTAATCTCTCCCCTCTGTCTCCCCTTAATCTCTCTCTGTTAACCCCCACACAAAGCCAGGCTGCTTAACTGCCAAGCTTTACCTTAACACATAGTTTGTGGGGGTTAGGTGTGAAGATGTTCTATCCCCCCCATTGGTGAGAAGTATGGCTGTTTGGAACTGGCTTGTATCAGAAGCCTTTAACACTAGAATTACCAGGGCCTACGAAAAAACTCGTAGATCCGGCCCACCTTAAATTGCTTCTTAAATCCATTCACACCTCTCCACCAGAGTCTTTTGTACTCTAAATATGCTGATACTGACAAGCTGCCAGCAGCCGGCTATTCCATCCCCCTACTGACTTAGAGCGTGCACAAACTTTTCCCAGCTCATGCCTTGATTGATTATCTGGGAGTGAAGTGGAGTTTTAGAGTGGAAATAATAGATGGTTATTTGGAACACACACATTTCATGTGTGTTCCGTTTCTAAAGTAATCTGTGTAAACACATTGTTAAAACAGAAACTTTTTCATATTTTAGTAATAAATGTTACAAAATGTAGGCATAAACAATAGAATGTCTAAAGCCCGAGTTCCAAAGTTCAAATAAACACTTTCACAAAAGGTTCAATGATGACGCAACAGTTTCCGTGGCATAGCGCGCTAAGATTTGCTTCTTAGAGAGCAGCAACTTTGCCGTGCCTTACAGACCTGAGTTCGATTCCCCGCAGGGGATAAAGTGTTACTTTTTTTTCTTTTTAACCTCAAACGGACATAAAATTTATAAATTGGTATGCACTGTCCGTTAATGAGATCGTTATATTTTCATGTGGGATGCTCCTTTTAAAATATTTTTTTAACAATTGAGACTGCAATTAACACGAACTACTGTCCTTATAACTGTTATTTTTAAGATCCATAACAAACAGACGGACAGAGCACTGCATAATAGGGAGACAGACAGGCAGAGATATATAAATAAACAGGGAAGGCACATGTACTGAAAGAAGAAAAAGATCAACATGTGCGTTGTTCCTGCTGCACTGAATAAGCTCACGTGCTCTAACATCACCCCTCCCCCGATCTGACTCTCTAAGTAACAGCACAAGTACAGACGCAAACCAAGTGCATGTGTGTACTGTATAATATTAACAAAAAGAGCAGCTTACTACTGAAAACTGCAAATATAAGAGTGAGTGGGGATCGAACCGGGACTCTTGATTACACTTGGTTTGTGCAAGTTTTCCCAGGACCACTACTGATGAATCTCCAGTGTGCTGTGTGTGATGTTAACACACCTCAGAACTCCTTTATTGTTGGGATTTTATAAATGTTATTGTTGACATTGTTAAATTTAGACAACTATAACTGTAAATGATTATGTTTCTTGAGGGTGACATACTTCCTTGATTTTAAGTACTTTTATTTTAAGTCTCTTTGCTGTAGCCTTTTTTGATTTACACAATAAAAAACCGATTAATGCTAAAGCAGTAGAAGAATTCATACTTTATATTTTTTGATAGCAGCAGGAGTAGGTATTAGGTAATTGTATTAAGCTCAGTTTTTAAGGATTTGTGCGATTTGAGGTGAATTATTTCAGCATTTGACTTAATGTTAGTAGTAGCTGTTATGAAATTAAGAAATACATACAGCATTTTATTTCTTACAGAAAACAAGCTTCCAATCTCCATGAAGACACTGCATCAGGATCAAGAAAAAAGAAAAAAAAGAAACCGAGTCAGTTAGTCAAGTGAATGTGGAAAATGAAATTGCCTACCACTGAAATAATTTTTTTTTCTATTTTTTGATACAGGAAATAATAGCTTTGTAACAAATGAATTGAATTAAGCTATATTGTAAAGGCAGATTCTGGCTGCATTAGTAATGAGTAAGCATACAATTTTTGAGAAGCTTTTGTAAATTTGTTTATCTGCTCTCTGCTACACATTAAATTTTAAATCTAACATATTTCAGCTTGTTTTGCAGCCTTAGATTATGATAGACAGTGTTTCAGGCCATGGTCAAGAAGTGGTAACTAGATGTCCTTGTAATTCACCATGAGCTCCATCTCATATCCAGGCCACTCTGTAGATGTCGGTCTTTCCACCCTCACTGTCTCTTTTATGTTCAGGATGCTCCAGCATTGTTTCTTTTTAAAGAATAATTATTGTATTCGTAATGTTCAATATGTGCAGTTTCTGGGTTATACAGTTTAGCACAGAATTCTGACACTGAACAGTGGCCAAGGGTGTCATCTGCCCATGGAAATGTTACGCGTCTGTAGAATTGGCAACAGATAACAAGACGAGCCTCCAGTCAAACAAGAACATGAAGGTTTGGAGGGGACAGGCCATTGAGCCCTGTTCACTGAAACAATCAAGGAAGCAAGGAAGGTTTGATAGGTTTGGGGAGAACATGCAACACATACACAACACACAGAAGGCACCCCAGCCCAAATTTAGGTCCTGATCTCATGAAATATGATGATAAGCAAAACATGGAAAAGCAATTTGTGAGAGGATGGAAAGTGGTTGCATTGCACCTCCATAATATAAAATAATTTAAAAAACAATGAATATATAATTTCACACATAAAAAGCCAGGAAGATTCATGGCGATTTACTGAAAAAAAAATCCTTCTTTGAGTGGCGAAGGTGAGGAATTTAAAGCCAGTAGAGGATGGTGTGAAAAGTTTCACAAGAGAAGTGGAATTTAATTTTTTTTTCCCTGTGCTTAAAACTCATTAAAAAAAAAAAAGTGTTTACAGCAAGCGGCTCGTAAGGGTCTAGCGCAAACTCTTACAATGTTGGTTTTCTCTGTTGTTCAAGGTTTTCAGTGTTATTCAATGTTTTTACATTTAGTTTACTATTACACTGTGCATTCTATGGTATAATCAATTATTTTTGTGCTTAAAAAATATATATATTTACATACAGTTCGTATGGTCTGGAATGGATTAATTGTATTTACATACAATCTTATGGGGAAATTACGTTTGGGTCACGACAAGAGTTTTGGATCAAATTACGGTCGTGACCAGAGGTACCACTGTATACATTGGCATTCAAAGAGTGGCAAACGTGAACGATCTGTGTGTCACACATGCTGCGTGTGCTACCTGTTGTTCAACGTTATGACAATAATTGTGTAGAAGTCGATGTAAGTTTGAAAGAATTGTCTGCTATACTTGTGAAAATATGAATTGGAAGATATAGAATTTGAAAAAAATGGTGTGTCACACTCCTTTAAGAGGACTGATGCTAACAGAACTGATAATGAACAGCCACAGGAGATGCAGGTTTAAATACACAAAACGCCGAAATCAACAAATCTGCATAGACGAGAACTGCACAACATCCACCTTCTGCCTAATTGGAAATGCAAACTTGCATAGCTGCATCATTTTTTAACACGTTGCATATCCATGGACCTCAATGTCTATCTACACTCAGTTTGCCACTCTTATGTCATATAATAATGCAATAGTTAAAATAATTTTTCAAATGAGTGGCGCCCAGTACCTGCGGTGGTCTCTGTCTGTCTGTCTCAACTGTTGCAGCGCTCATTACAACATGTAAATTAAAAATTAAACTAACCCTTGTGCTGCTGAACTCCTAAATGACCAACAGCAATTTTAGCTTTTTATTTTCTTTGAACATGACACCTTTTTTTTTTTTTGTATATCTTTTGCTCTCTCCCTGATGCCCCAGCAGCTGTTTAAAACGTACGGACTAGAGAAATTGGGGGCGGTGTGTTACGATGAAGCCCAGAGAGAGTAGCCTTTGCAGCACAGGATTTCACTGCAATTCGCTACACACTTTTTAAGGAGTTGTCACTTGTCTGGCACCATGACACTAACATGTACATTCTATATGTATTTGAATCTTAATTTTTGACTAATTTGCCAGCCCTACTACAGATGTTTGTTTTGTATTGAAAATGTATCACCTTCTTGACACCCCTCAAGCCACATGGTGACCAACCGCCAATCCATCCCTTTTGGAAGGCTCAGCTTTAGGCCAAGATACATCAAGTTTGGTTACTGACAACCTGCTCTTCTTAAGAAAGAGTTGTTCAGCAAAAGAGATGAGGAGGAAGAGATGGTGGAGACAGGAAAAGTAAGACAAACTGTCTAGACATGGAGAAATGCAGTACTGCTGACAGCACTCTTAGTAGGGTCACAGTGTGCAATGCAAAATCTCTGTTCATGTGTCTACCATTCAAAAAAAAAAATAAAAGAATAATTTTAATGGAGTGGTATGGCACTAGAGAAGAAGCTACTGCTCTCCAAAAACAAACTGCATGTGTGAAGTTTACATAAGACCAGCTGGATGTTCTGTAATGCTTTTGGAATAATGTTTTATAAACTGATGAGACAAAAGATGAACCACAATCCTACATTTCAAGGAAAACAACCAGTGCTCTTGAACACCAAAGAGAGCATCATGGGTTGGGGCTGCTTTGCTGTCTCTAAGCCTGGACGGCATACTGTTGTAGAGGGAACTGTGTCAAATTTTACAAGAGAATGTCAGGGTGGCAGACTGTCACCTGAAGTTTAATCGAAGTCAGGTAATGCAGCATGACACTGGAGTCTATCAACAGCAGAGAGGCTTAACCAAATGAAAATATATGTTCTGGAAATACCACTGAAATGCTGCGGTATGACCTGAAAGGTGCTGTTCTTGTAAAGAATCCTAGAAATATCTATGAACTGAAAGAATTTTGTAAGGAGGAATGATCAGACACTCTTCCTTACTGTTGTGAAAGTCTGACTAGTAGGTCCAGGAAACAATTTGTCAAGCTTAGTGGTGCAAAATGAGGTTCTGCCAGTTACTAAATACAACAATTCTGACATTTTCCTGTGAATGTTTCACAAATATATATTCTTTACAGACAAGAAGTCCAGTTGTTTGTGTGTTATTTAGTTTAAGCAGATTGTGCCTGTCCATTATGGACTTGAGTGATGAGTAGACCACATTCTTAGTAGTCATTCATTCAAAAATCTGGCTACAGTTTTTAAAGGCCAAATGTATAGCCTAGTCCTAAGGATTTTTTACCTTTTGTCTTGCACATTTTTTCTCCTTTATCAAGTTCAAGATTTCCCTCATTCAAGATTATGTAATTAATTTTGGATGTCTTCTTCAGTGTGAGGGACAGTGGTTAAGTTACTTGTAGAGCTGGCATATTATTTGGTGGATTGGCAGTCCCAAATTGGCCTTATGTGAAGGTGGATACACAAGAGGCCCTTTTGTTGGACTGGTGTCTTGCCAAGTTTGGCTCCTGCATCACACCCAGTAATTGAAATGGACTGAGTAAGTTCGAGTATGCAGCGTTTCATGGTGGTCTGCAAACCTTTTACAATGTCGCCTGTGATTATTGTCCTCTTGTCTGTTCCTGACCTTGCTTCTTCATTTTGACCAATACGTTTTACCTTAATCTTCTTGTAGCTCACAATCAGTACTTTTGTGTGTTCTTACCATGCTCTAAAATTATGGCCGTGTTTTATGAGGCAGTGACCAACGTCCGTGCCTAAATCCTTGGGGGAAATGATTACCATTCCCCTTTGGATCCTGCTATATGAATAATCCCTTTGGATTCTAAAAGTTAAGAAATGCAAGGCGTGAAGTTCTACACCTGATAAATAAACCAGTGTACCCTATAGAATAGTCCACCTCAAAGTTCTGCTGAACCAAGCATGAAATGCGGCTCAAGTAAATCAGTAGTTATAGAAATTGGGTTAATTCTATGGCAGGAAATCTGGATTTGAGCTGGTTCTAGAACAGATTAAGACAGAATTACATGATCCATGTGGCCAAAGATGCAGGGAACTTGCTAATCCTCCCTTTTTGAATGGGAGCAGCCCAGCCTTTGCTTGTTCCAGAAGGAAAGATTTGATGTAACTGGGGCAACTAATGCTCTGAAACTAACCTGCAAAAGGGCAAGTTTAACTTGAAGCCCCAATAATTAAGGATCAGTGAGTCCACTCATAAGATCAAAAGGCTTAAGTGTCCTGTCAGCAATGTTCATCCCAGCTGCACTTTAAGAAGCAGAAAAAGCCGACAAAGCTTTGAAATTGTTGTGCCCCTTCCTGAATGAACAGTTAACACAGAAGCATAACCCCTTCTCCAAATTCTGCCCAATAAAACAGAAGTTTTTGTATAAACGTCACCTGAAGATGGAAAACAGTCACACAAGTGTGCCCTACTTTGAAGTGGCTGTCTTCACAATACAAAACATGAATAACTAGCATCAAAGAGGAATTCCACAGAAACATAGGTAGGGCAATCAAATTTTAACAGCAGCATTTTCTGAGCAGTAACAACTTATAATAGATTCACTGGTGGAGGAAGCTGTCCACCTTCAGCCATTCTACAGAGTCCCTCACATTTTAAAAATTAAAAAAAAAAAAAAAAACTGAAGACTCACCTCATCCATGAATACACATTCCTATATGCATATTAAAGACAGGAATAATAAGGGAACAACAAAACAATATGGCTTCTCTGTTGTATTGTAGTTTATTTGCCCAACGACTGTTAACTTGTTTGTAGCACTTCTCACTACTCCCATAGTTCCTCCTACTGCTTGGTGTGTGACACTTGTATCTGCAGTCATCCTGACCAATGGTTACTCCACTAGAGTTCATTCCATGTCAGTTGCTTTGGTTAAAAGCCTTTCCTAAATGATTAAATGCATTACAGGATTTCCCCATTGCAATTGGCTGTGAGGTTAGAAAAGCATCAAGCATGAATGGAAGAGACAACTGTGATGTCCAGTTTCATAGAAGAATCAGGAAAAATAGAAAAACATGTTGATCAGCACTTTAGTTCGGGACTCATCAGGGCTTGTAAATAAGGCAGTGAACACGTTAATCCAGATGAACCTATCCCAGATTGCATAAAACAATTGAACTGCAGGGTTCTGGTACCACTTAATCCGCCATTTCGAAATCACAATAAAGCAAATGGGGATTCATTCAGAGATCCAGGATTTTCTGGTTTCTCTTTCTGGAACAGCCCCAGCTTAACCTACTGCAGAGAAACGGAGTAATTTGGTCTACGTTGGTGCACCCAGCAGTTATGAGGAGTCTCTTTGGAAGTCCAGCCAACCAAGACTGATAAGCATCCAAATATCAAAAGTTAAAGCAAATCCCACTATAAGAACAGTCCAGATCTTAAGAGTTTCACAGATTGAGGCTAGCATTGTGCAGGAATCCTCCAACCATAGGGTTTAGAACCAGGAAACCAGCTACTTATTTCCTACTGAATGATTTTTCAATTGCTTCTGTTAGAATGGTCCTTAAAAAGTGGCAGGCTCAAGTGACCTTCAGGAGACACTGCATCAGTTTTCACAAAGGAGTATGTATGGCACACAAGGATTGGTCATACAGCTGCCCCACAATAAGACAAAACTGCATAAAGACTTGGCAGTGTGTCAAAGAAGTATGTAAGAGTTGTCATTTTCATTTTTTTTCCAGAAAAGTTTACATATTAAATTACAGGGATAACTAGATGTCACCAATTCAACTCATGAAGGTTATCTTCCTTTCTGACATTTTAATATAATTAAAAATACCTGCACTTGCCACTTATTTGACTTCATGGTAACTAATTACAACGTTGTATTTTTACAACAAAACACTTGTGTTATTCCAGATTATGGTAGTGTTTGGCTTGTTTTGTATCAGAGCTCACTTAACAGATTGCTATTCACTGCTTCTAAATGGCAATGGTAGCCCTCAGCAGTTTAAAATGACAGATTGCATAACTGTGCAGACCAATGGATGCTACTCTTATTTTTAAGGTTTTCCTTGTCAGTGTGACAAAACTATCATGCAAGGAAGACAGTGGAAAAGCAAGACTGTCATATTGGGTTTCCAAAATATTAACTTAAAACACAGAAAAACACCCCATTCAGTAGTGTCCACAATACATCATACCATTGTTGTCAGTTTTATGTACCCAGAGCAAACCACCACCATAAACTACAACCATTTCCTTCGGTCAATTGCAGGAAAGCATTAGGATAAACCCAGGCTGACTTTGTACTAAAATTATATCCCCTGTTTCGAACCACAGCCAAATAGTTTGTAGACTTCCACATTAATCAATTCTGATTATTTTCTTTATTACATGGGGGATAGGGGCTTGGAATGGGAAGAATAGTTTACCACACACCAAAGGGGAACCATGCGATTCACCTGTTTGGAACCTAACACCACCCCCCAAAGGACTGCACACAGTCCTTGGTAATTTATTATAGATACGTACATCAATATTCAATGTGGCCTATTTTTAATTACATTCCATATATACACACACACACACAAACGTTCTTGCAGATAAACTGCTTCACTGCTTCAGACCTCTGCCTGGGTACAGGCTCTGTGGGTCTTTAACTATGGTACTTGCTTTTGCCAACCTCAACCTAAGGAAAGGATCTCATACTATTACAAGTTCTATTTCTGGATATGCTTTCACCACTAGTTTTTCCATTTACCACCCGAAAACCAGATAAAATTGGCTGAAAGTTTCAGAAATCTTGATTTGCAGTTAAAAACCAGTGTGTCTCCTCCTTTAACCGCCACCATATCGTGGTGGAGGGGTTTGCGTGTCCCAATGATCCTAGGAGCTCTGTTGTCCGGGGCTTTATGCCCCTGGTAGGGCCACCCAAGGCAAACTGGTCCTAGGTGAGGGATGAGACAAAGAGCGGTTAAACAAACCTCCTATGTTGGAAAACAATTTTGGACGGCGTTTTCCCTTGCCCGGACGCGGGTCACCTGGACCCCACTCTGGAGCCAGGCCTGGAGATGGGGCTCGATGGCGAGCGCCTGGTGGCCGGGCCTGCACCCATGGGGCTCGGCCGGGCACAGCCCGAAGAGGCAACGTGGGTCCCCCTTCTCATGGGCTCACCACCTATGGGAGGGGCCAAGGAGGTCGGGTGCAGTGTGAGTTGGGTGGTGGCCGAAGGCGGGGACCTTGGCGGTCCGATCCTCGGCTACAGAAGCTGGCTCTTGGGATGTGGAATGTCACCTCTCTGAAGGGGAAGGAGCCTGAGCTAGTGCGCGAAGTTGAGAGGTTCCGGCTGGATATAGTCGGACTCACCTCGACGCACAGCTTGGACTCTGGAACCAATCTCCTTGAGAGGGGCTGGACTCTGTACCACTCTGGAGTTGCCCCCGGTGAGAGGCACCGAGCGGGTGTGGGTATACTTATTGCCCCCTGACTTGGAGCCTGTACATTGGGGTTTACCTCGGTGAACGAGAGGGTAGCCTCCCTTCGCCTTCGGGTGGGGGGATGGGTCCTGTTGTTTGTGCGTATGCACCAAACAGCTGTTCGGAGTACCCACCCTTTTTGGAGTCCCTGGAGGGGGTGCTAGAGGGCATACCTTCTGGGGACTCCCTCGTTCTGCTGGGAGACTTCAATGCTCACGTGGGCAATGACAGTGAGACCTGGAAGGGCGTGATTGGGAGGAATGGCCCCCCCGATCTGAACCCGAGCGGTGTTTTGTTATTGGACTTATGTGCTCGTCACGGATTGTCCATAACGAACATCATGTTCAAGCATAGGGGTGTTCATATGTGCACTTGGCACCCTAGGCCTCAGTTCGATGATCGACTTTGTGGTCGTGTCGTCGGACTTGCGGCCACATGTCTTGGACACTCGGGTGAAGAGAGGGGCGGAGCTGTCAACTGATCAGCACCTGGTGGTGAATTGGCTTCGATGGGGGGGGAGGATGCCGGTCAGCCGTAGTAGGCCCAAACGTGTTGTGAGGGTCTGCTGGGAACATCTGGCAGAGCCCCCTGTCAGAAGTAGCTTCAACTCCCACCTCCGGCAAAACTTCGACCACATCCCGAGGGAGGTGGGGTACATTGAGTCCAAATGGGCCATGTTCCGTACCTCTATTGTTGAGGTAGCTGACCGGAGCTGTGGCCGTAAGGTGGTCGGTGCCTGTCGTGGTGGCAATCCCCGAACCCGTTGGTGGACACCGGCGGTGAAGGATGCCGTCAAGCTGAAGGAGAAGTCCTACAGGACCCTTGAGGCAGCTGATAGGTACCAGCAGGCCAAGCGGAATGCGGCTTTGGTGGTTGCTGAGGCAAAAACTCGGGCGTGGGAGGAGTTTGGGGAGGCCATGGAGAACGACTTTCGGACGGCTTCGAGGAGATTCTGGTCCACCATCCGGCGTCTCAGGAGGGGGAAGCAGTGCAGTGTCAACACTGTATATGGTGGGGATGGTGCGCTGCTGACCTCGACTCGGGACGTTGTGGGTCGGTGGGGGGGTAGTACTTCGAAGACCTCCTCAATCCCACAAACATGCCTTCCAATGAGGAAGCAGAGCCTGGGGACTCAGAGGTGGGCTCCCCCATCTCTGGGACTGAGGTCACCGAGGTGGTCAAAAAACTCCTTGGTGGCAGGGCCCCGGGGGTGGATGAGATACGCCCGGAGTTCCTCAAGGCTCTGGCTGTTGTAGGACTGTCTTGGTTGATACGCCTCTACAACATCACATGGACATCAGGGACAGTGCCTCTGGATTGGCAGACCGGGGTGGTGGTCTCCCTCTTTAAGAAGGGGGAGCGGAGGGTGTGTTCCAACTATAGAGGGATCACACTCCTCAGCCTCCCTGGAAAAGTCTATTCAGGGGTCCTGGAGAGGAGGGTCCGTCGGATAGTCGAGCCTCGGATTCAGGAGGAACAGTGTGGTTTTTGTCCTGGTCGCGGAACAGTGGACCAGCTTTATACCCTTAGCAGGGTCCTGGAGGGTGCATGGGAGTTTGCCCAACCAGTCTACATGTGTTTTGTGGACTTGGAAAAGGCATTCGACCGTGTCCCTCGGGGAATCCTGTGGGGGGTACTCCGAGAGTATGGGGCACCGGCCCCCCTGATAAGGGCTGTTCGGTCCCTGTACGATCGGTGCCAGAGCTTGGTCCGCATTGCCGGCAGTAAGTCGAACCCGTTTCCAGTGAGAGTTGGACTCCGCCAGGGCTGCCCTTTGTCACCGATTCTGTTCATAACTTTTATGGACAGAATTTCTAGGCGCAGCCAGGGCGTTGAGGGGGTCCGGTTTGGTGGGCTCAGGATTGGGTCACTGCTTTTTGCAGATGATGTTGTCCTGTTTGCTTCATCCGGCCGTGATCTTCAGCTCTCTCTGGATCGGTTCACAGCCGAGTGTGAAGTGGCTGGGATGAGAATCAGCACCTCCAAATCCGAGACCATGGTCCTCAACCGGAAAAGGGTGGAGTGCCCTCTCAGGGTTGGTAGCGAGATCCTGCCCCAAGTGGAGGAGTTCAAGTATCTCGGGGTCTTGTTCACGAGTGAGGGAAGAATGGAGCGTGAGATCGACAGGCGGATCGGTGCGGCATCCGCAGTAATGCGGGCGCTGCATCGGTCTGTCGTGGTGAAAAAGGAGCTGAGTCGCAAGGCGAAGCTCTCAATTTACCAGTCGATCTATGTTCCTACCCTCACCTATGGTCATGAGCTATGGGTAGTGACCGAAAGAACGAGATCGCGAATACAAGCGGCTGAAATGAGTTTCCTCCGGAGGGTGTCTGGGCTTTCCCTTAAAGATAGGGTGAGAAGCTCAGTCATCCGGGAGGGGCTCAGAGTAGAGCCGCTGCTCCTCCGCATCGAGAGGAGTCAGATGAGGTGGCTCGGGCATCTGATCAGGATGCCTCCTGGACGCCTCCCTGGTGAGGTGTTCCGGGCACGTCTAACCGGGAGGAGGCCCCGGGGAAGACCCAGGACACGCTGGAGGGACTATGTCTCTCGCCTGGCCTGGGAACGCCTTGGGACTCTCCCGGAAGAGCTAGAAGAAGTGGCCGGGGAGAGGGAAGTCTGGGCATCTCTGCTCAAGCTGCTGCCCCCGCAACCCGACCTCGGATAAGCGGGAGACAATGGCTGGATGGATGGAACGAACCCCTGTATGTGTGTGTGTGTGTGAACTTTTACTCCTTTAATAACCTTCACTTCCCCACACCAGCAGTCTGGTTTAAAAAAAAAAAAAAAAAAAAAAAATCTGGACAACCTTGTAACCTGATCCAATAGCTGGCTATGTGTGAATTCAAGCTTACCCTTGAAGTGCCCTTTACTATAATAAATTAAAGTTCACTACTAACCACACCCATACCCCCACCACCCCAACAGCCTAAAGTGATTACACAAAACATACGCCCCATAAAAACTTAAGCAAAAAAAAAAAAAAAAAAAAAAGGCTTGTCAGTGCATTGCCTATGTTGTATTCATTACCACAAATGACACAGTCAGCCAACATGACAGACTGCAACTCAAAAGAATGGGTTAAGTTTTTTTTAGACAAGATTTGATCTCCAAACACAAGCCACTGGCAGATTTTAGGGTTGCCCTAAAGACCCACTGACAAGCTAGACTGGTAATTGCACAGAGAGGAGCAGAACGTCGTCTGGTCACTCCGTCTTTGCTTGTTGCTAATAAGGACCTTTCCAAAGGGGAATCATCTTCGAAAATATATATGAATTGCTCCTTTACAGTGATGTTAAAATTTAGTATTGTAACTTGCAAGATCATATTTTGTAGTATGATTACATCAGGGATTGGGGCAAACAGTGCTCATTTTTCAAGACTATGCATACAGCACAGCAAAATGCTGTACTACTGGTCTTTCAGGCAGTACAGTATTACAGTATTTGAAAAATTAGCCTGCCTGCTACACTTTGACTAATGCTTAACATATCAGCATTTGATTATCCACATTAAATCTTCCACTTGATACTTAATTACTAAAAAAATGAGGGTCTGCTCTTCATTCAGAACAGCACTAACCTGAAATATTTATATATAAAAAAAAAAAAAAAAAAGTCAATAAAATGTTTATTGCAAAACCATTTCAGTATTTTTTCGAATGCCCAAAAATAGAACATTAAAGATAGAGAACAATGTAAAAACTCAAGTAAAAGATTGCACATAAAAAAATATACAAGTATAGAAACAAAAGCAACCCAAAACTTGACAAAAAAAAAAAAAAAAATCCAATACACTGTACAGACTGCTGGAAAAAGGCACCATTACACAATTGCTAATTTTGCTGGGGGTTGAAGCAATGATACTCCATGATATCTGAAAAGAAAAAGTGAAAGCAAGTTAAAAGAAAAACAGTCTTGACAACGTCCAAACTTAATAACATATTGCATCTTATTCCAATGTATTTTAGGTGAACTCAGTACTCATGGTGACAAAAAGTTATTGGGGGGTGGGTGTGTGCGGGGAGCAACTGTTTTAGTCTTCAGATTACCAGGTACACAGATGACAGCAAGTCACACTTTCAGAAAATTGTCACATTTTGTCCCAATCTGAAATGCAATTATATATAAAAAGAACACACTAGTTGGACTATACTTGCATATTTTAAAACAACCCCAAAACAGACAAGTGTAGTGGGGGTGCCTTAGAATATGAAATTAAAAATATAAACATGGGTAAGTGTGCACCCACTACAGTAATAGTGCGGCTAACTCCAAGATTACCACTTACTTTTTAATGTCTGGGGCAAAATGGTCACCTATCACGTGTTTGGTTTTGGGATTAACAATTTAGACTTAATGAGCTGTTCTTGTTGTTCTCTACTTGGTACCGTACCTTCAAAATTCAAGTATGACAAAGCAATTGAAAAGCAAAACCACAAATTTACTCCACAATAAATGACCTATGGCAACATTCAGCTAGATTTGAGTGTGGGAAGGTAGACCAAGAAAACTCTTACTAATGAGATCTGTTGATTTGCTTTTCACTTCCTGGATTGTTTACTCAGTTCGTTTTTTTGTTTTTTTTTTAAATTATGATTCTATACACTGTACCATGAATATTAACATTTAAAAAGCTTATGTGAATTTTTCCCCTGGTGAAAATGGTACCATTGTTTAAAGAAAACAGACTGCGCAATCACCTAACATAAGAGTAAATCAAGAAGAGAGAGCAATTTTGAAAATCACATACTATTGTAACTGCAACAGATAGATGGCTTATGGGTAGTTTGAACATGCACCACGCACCGTCTAGTTGAAGCAAAGGTCAAATAAAACTGCGCACACTGCAGAGGGATTGCACCATTGCTGAAACCACTGTAGTGAGATTTCTTTGGGCAGAGGAAGTGAAACCCGCTCTCCAAAGGATATCCACTCAGTTCAAAAGTGAAAACAGCATGACTGAGCGAAACATTTACAAATGGGTAGAAAGGTTTAAAACAGGAACAAGTGTAAGTAACGAAATTCAATCTGGTCAACTATCAACATTGCCTCATTGATGTGGACTGGTTTGCATAAATGCCTTCAGAAGATTGACTGGTTACGTCGTCTGCGGTTTCTGCACATTTGGATATCTGCTATGGAACTGTACATGCCATAGTGCAGGATGACTTGGGGTACCATAAAGTTTGCACAAGAGGAGTACCCAAACAGCTTACTGATCTACAAAAGCAACAGCATGACCCAATAATGCTGAAATGTTGTGAAGATCCAAGTGTTTTGGAGCAAATTTGTCACCTGAGAGGAGACATAGGTCCATTACAATGAGCTGGAAAGCAAAAGACAAAGCATTCAGTGGAAACTAGGGATGCACCGATACCACTTTTTTGGAAAACGAGTACGAGTACGAGTACTTGCATTTCAGTACTCGCCGATACCGAGTACTTAATAAAAACATGATTTAAATTTACAGGTAACAGCTTTAGTCATATAATTTAACAAAAAAAACAAGAAACTCTCGTCTATCCACTGGGAGGTTAGGCTAATTAGCGACACGGGGCTAACACTGCTTGCCCAAATATCCGTGGTGAAACTAAACGCAGAGGAGGCTTGCAGTAGGCTGTGGATATGTTTTTTTCCACGGAGTCGTGTAGTTTAGGCAGCTCCATGTCAGTCATGTAGCGGCGGCTTGGGACATCATATCTGGGCTCCAGAACATGGAGGAGCCGCAGGAATCCCATATTTTCTACCTCCGAGAGTGGCTGGTCACTCAATGCAATGTACTCGATAATTGCCTGTGTTATTTTCACAGCACGTGGATTGTCTCTGGACATTTTCTCTCGTCTTGCAAGAGTTTGCTGCAGCGTGGGTTGTGTTGGTTTAGAAGCGTGGGTAAACTCTTTGTACTCGTTGTGTTGAGATTTTAGGTGCTTGATTAAATTACTTGTGTTAAATGCGCTACCTTTTGAGCCTCCTCTGGACAATTTTGCTGAGCACAATTTGCAGTCCGCCTTTGTTTTGTCGTCTTCATTCACTTTGAAATAGTTCCACACGGCTGACATGTCTCGCCTCGCCTTCTCCCCGCTCTGAGCTGCAGCCGGGGCCTGGGGGCGGGCACTCGGCGCCTGTGATTAACCCCTTACACGCCGCTCAAACAGACATTTCTCAGACCGTGGTATCGGTCCCCAGTATCGGGGGACTTTTAACGAGTACTTTAGAAAATGTGGTATCGAGGCCGATAAGATGGTGTGTCACTCGCCAGCTATCCAGTTCACAGAATCAGCTTCACTGACTGAGATCCTTCATTAAAACAGGGACAATAATCAGCAGACGCACCCAAAAGAAAAAACGCACCAGAGTGCATATCATCATCAGAACAAGAATAAAAGTTCCAGCAATACATTTGGGAAAATCACAGAAACATGGCTGACTGACAATACCAGACCATACACTTCGACCTGCTCAATCACCGTTTACTAGAAGGACAGAACAGAGGAGTCTGGCAAGTCGAATGGTGAGGTGTCCAACTGTCAACTGGTTCAACAGTAGGAACGCAATGGTCTGATCACTCTACTGCTTGCCTGATCTGGAGCTCCCAATGATTAACTATAATCCTTTTTATCTTCCTCAGGAGTTTACTTTGGTCATTGTCACGGTTGTGTATATTTCACCTCAAGCAGACACAGGTGGAACAACTGTATATAAAAGACTTAGGGCAGTGTCTAGGTTATCATTCTGGTGGTGACTAACCGTGGGCAGCAAAGTCAACAAGGCAAGTCTCAAAAAGATTGTGTGGAAATATTAACGTTTCATATTCGATAAGGAGGAGACAGGACACTAACATTGCTATACTCCATTTAAAAGATGGCTAAAGGCAAACATGTTGCCTCCATGTGGCAAATCTGACAATGCTGCCATCTTTCTTATGCCCAGATAATGTCTGAGCACTTCATTGCACAGCTGTAGTTTTAACTTACTCTTACCATCTGCCTGTTAGTGTTTGGCCACAGCTCATCATTCCTCACTCTCGACACAGGCACTCCACAGGGCTGTGTACTCCTTTCTACATACAGTGACTGCACAGCTGTAAACAACTAACACTGTCAAGTTTGCCAATGACACAGCTGTGGTAGACGCAATATCCAGCAACTATGGGCAGGCTTAAGTGGACAGCAAGACAAAAGGAGCAGATTATGAACTTTGGGAAGAAACAGCAGAGGCACTACCACAGACGGTTACATTTTCAGATACCTCTGTGACCACATCAGATGATCGGACCTGGTCCAAGCACATCAACTTCTTGGCGAAGGAGGCACAACAACATCTACACCTCCTCAGAGGCCTCACGGATCTCAGGCTACCCTCCCAAATACTAAAGAACTTCTATACATCAACCATCAAACGTATTCTGACAGGAAGCATTACCACCTGATTTGGTAAAAACATGTAGCAGGTCTGCAAGGCTCTGCAGAAAGTGGCATTCAGCAGACCACAAAAGGTGTGCACTGCCTGACCTCCCTTTATGCTGGTCTCAAGACACAGTCGTAGGAGATTAGCAACTAATCATTTCAGTGCAAAAACAGTCTTGCTGCTCCACGACAACTAACATTCCCATGCAGCAGCTGCAGCGGTGGAGCCAATGCGACAGCTACGGTTTGAAGGTTTTTTCGCACAACCTTAATAGCCTTCCTCTCTCGCATCTTAGGTCCACTTCAAGACTCTGCATGGTCACAGTTAAGAAAGCAATGAAAACCTATATTCAGGGGCAGGGAAAACCTGCTTCTTCCAAGCGAGGAAGTTACTAGAACGACGCAAGAAGTCATCAACCTGCCAGGAGACTGTGTGGAAAAGTGATACAACTTATGTTCATCTGAACACAGTTAATGGTTTTTGAAGGGTAAGTTACCTTTACTTTGATTCTCCCTCATTTTATCTGTTGCTAGTTAAATCATAGCCCTTTGTCTGGATGACATTTTTAAACAAAGCCACTCGATTGTAAAATTAGGGAAAGAAAATTCTAAGAGAAAGTGGAAATTAGAATAGGACTGAAATACACGTTTTCCAATTAATTCAACTGTTGATAGTTCCTTTAATGCAGCTGGCCAGTTAAGTTTGAAGATTCCAGTGGCCCTGTGGCCTATGCAGGTTTGTCACTCATAATACAGTACAACTCCCCATCTTCTATTTTATCCATTTCTTTCTCCACCCATTTTTTCAGCCGTAAACCTGCCAAACCCCATGGTGAAGTTCTGTCCTTCAAGAATTCAACCTAATGTAAAATGTTTTCTGGGACCAGTGTCAAATATAAAGAGCAGCCTAGAAAAGATTTGATCCTTACAGTTAATAATTACCACTGGAATCCATGTGTTTAGTGACAACAGGGCAGTGATATGGAAACAGATACATGCATTCATGCCAAGGATTCTACGTTTGACAAATTTGCTTGAAAACCTGGAGATTTAGATGTAAAAATTAACTTGCCACGTTTCCACTCGAACCAGAAACCTGACAGAACTGGCTCTAAGGCTAGTTCTTTTTATTCCAATTAACTTTCTATTGCAATCCTGTCCCTTCCCCAAGGCTGTGGTAATTACTCAAAGAATCGGATTGTTCTGGAAACCTTGTTGATGTTAATATGCAGAATGGCACTGCCTTGCTAAGACAGGTCTATTGTAAAATAACTTGCTTGCAGTGGCATCATTAGCACAACTAAAAATATATTTAATACATGTGCCCAAGAGTTAAAAATGTACTGGACTATAAATGAAGTTTAGTTTGGACCAACTACAGTGTTAAACTGTGAAACTGCATATAAGCAAGCACCAAGAAGCAGACATCTTTTGTAAAAGAAAACATTAAAGATAAAAGTAAAGCTAAGTATCTAATGTAACTAACTTTATTGCTCTTAAAACTGAAGTAATTTTCATCATATTTTCCAAGAGGTTAAACAAACATTTAATGGAGATCGGTCTCGTATCAATGTACAGTAGATGCAACACCTATGAGATCTTGAATATTAGTTCGGTCCAGATTCTTGGTACAAAATGAAAATTACAAGATATACTCATACAAAGTTTAGAATATGTGGTCATATTAATGCTCAAAAAATTAATTTACATTCCAAGATAAAAAATGATTTCCTATTGAGACAACAGCAATTACTTACTTAGAACCTTTGTATTTTTCCCGTACGGACTGTTGTGCATGAGTTGGAGCATTGAGGTAGGCCTGATACAAATCCATGATGCATGGCATGATTATGTCGATGGTGTAACCAGTCAGTTTCACCAAAGATTCTGGCTAAAAATGGGAAAAAAAAAACAAAAAAAAAACCCACTAGGTTAAAAAACAAACAATCATATTGTAGCCTTTCAATATCTTGTGGGAGTGCTTCTGGAGGTCACTACTGCTTGACAAGCCTTTATCCTCACAGTCTGCAGTATAAAGAAAGCATTACTCCATTCCTGCACAAGGGTCCAATCAAGTTGCTGGCCATTGGCAGGAAGGTGGTTATGTCTTAATCCTACTGTTTTGCCAAAATCCTTTCCTGCAGTCAGGACAGAGTGGAGTAGCATAATCCATAGTGGCATGCATGCCGTAAGTATATACCAATGGCCCACACTCTTGTTTCTGGCAACATTTCAAAGCACAGAAAACTGACTAAGTGCACCCTTTATCTTGTTCTGGCCCAAACAGGTATTCTTCCAAAAGAAATGCGCCAATTAAAAATGCACTTAAATAGAGCTTTCATGCATTTGACAAATTTAGCATCTCATTGCATAAGCTAATATGTTGAAATGCTAATACAAATTCAGTAAATTCACTAAAAAAGGTGGCAATCTATAACTTGTTTTTCAATGCAGAAAAGATGTTTCCAGCCCATACCAGTATACACACACACACACACACACAATCAGTTTAGACTGAAACTAAAAAATAAAAACACAAAACAAAAATAAATATTTACCCAGGTAGAGCCTGTTAGTGTATAGTTAGCTAAAACAAATGCTGCTGCAGCTAAGTGTGAAGGCAAATACTTCAGGAAAGGATCAGAATCAATAAGACTCAGCTCTCCAAGGAACTGAAAGGAAAAAAACAAAAAAAAAAAACAAATTGGTCCTCTGTGTCCTCCATTATAAAAAAGTTTTTTTTTTTTTTTTTAAGTTTAATTAATTGTAAGAAACCCCATTATTAAAAGATTAACCATTTTTAAATTTAGATTATATGCAGAAAAATGTAAACAAAATCAGTTAATTTCTAAAGGGCTACAAAACTGATTGAACATTAATATCCAACAATCAGAAGGCTACACACAAGTTATTAGGTTAATACAGGTATAAACTACTACAATGAAAACAGTCCTTCATAAATGTTATATGTTGCCATATTAAAAATGACATTATGGACATTGTATGTCTGCTCACATAAGGCAAGTTTACAATGAAGACCAAATATCACACCCAAAGACCACATGTGGTACTTCAATATATTTCTAAGGGCAAGATGAACACCCATGCTGTGTTTTCATGCTATTTTGCATGTGGCAAAGGAGTTCTCTTACTTGGTAATTTCACATGAATGCGCTTCAAAGCTTTGAGTTACTATATAGACACTTCCTCTAGCAATATTAATTCAAAATAGTATTTTAACACATCAATGTTGTAGACTCGCCACAAGTTATACTCACCATAGACAAACTCTCCACCTGTTTATTGATCTCTTGATGCAAGAAGTACTGTGTGAGAAACTGATTTATTGTGGGGATTGCAAGATTAAAAGACAGCACTTTTAAAATGAGGTGTTCCATTCTGAGCACCTGATTCTTTGTGTATGTGTCATCTGTTATATACACAAATTCAGCAACTTCTGGTGGGTAGATTTCTTCAAACTTTCTGTTTATGAAAAGAAAAAAAAATTGAACTTAATGTTAGGAATTTGGAAAGCATGGTCTTGAGACATTCAATGCAAATGTATACTCACGAAGCCAGTAGCATTGCAGCCGTACCAACAAGTTGTAATTTTCCTCTAAGCACAGACATTGAAGACAAAAACCTGTCAATATAATTTACAGCCAGGTGCAGGGTCTCATTATGTAATTTATACTCTTCTCCAACTTCCACAAGCCAGTCCACTAGGATTGCCCTCATACTATTAGTGATATCTGGCTGTTTCTTCATGTAGCCTACCTTCGGCTGGAACTGTAACTGCATAGGGGAATTTAAAAAAAAAAAAAAAAAAAAAGACCAAGTTTTTTTTGGTACTATATCAAAAGCAACTCACTGTTCTACTGAATTTTTTTTTTTTTATATAAAGCAAAGCAATGAAAGTATGCAACAAATGCATGGGGAGCTCTTTACCACATTAGGATGAACAAGACAAGTATTATATCCAATTCTGGCAAAAATGTCAGACCTTGAAGTTTGTGAGTCAAATGTGTAAGGATGTCAACATGAAAGTAAAAAAAAAAAAAAAGTCACAAAATTGTGAAAATGCTTGTCAAATTTTGAGGATTGACTGGATTTCACTTACAGATCTCATTTAACAGCCTAAGGAGAACAATCTTCTGACCCCCACAAAAACGCCAAATACGCCACACTTCAAAATGTTTATATACATGAACCATTAAGATAATTACGCAGTACAGAAGTCATTCTCCAAGTAAAAAATGTATATCAAACCTGGAAAGATATTACATAAAGCAGAAGATTGGCAATGTAAATCCATTTAAATACAACTTATCCAGATGTTTACAGGCTTCAAGTGGATAAATGATTCTTTTACACAATTCAACAAAGCAAGATTCCAAAGAAAATAGGTATGGCATTTGTGCCAAAGCCCAAAATATTCCTTTAGCCAGACAAAAATCCAGCCAATGAAAATGATTATGCAATCCTGTAACAGGATGACTGAACATTTAGCTTAATACAGTTCTAGAAACAAATGCTAGTTCTGCTCCACTACAAAATTACTACCCATGAACTCTGCTTAACAACACAGAAGGCACCTTTTTTTTTTTTTTTTTTTTACAGTAATTGCAAAGACAAAAAAAAAAAAGGAACACCACCGCTAACGTCAGTGCTTAAAATAACTCATCTTTCCCTTCCTTCACAATATAATGCCCACCGAAATGTACTGCTTTTATCTGAGTTTGCCTGTATTCAGCATGTAAATGGGCTCATTGTGCTGAAACACAGTTCATGGTAATCCATACTATGAACGTCACAATATAAAAGTTGTTTCATGTCATGATACTTTGCCATCTTAAGTGCTCAAATCCAAAAATAAAAAAGTCAGATAGAGACTTAGGCATTCAGTACAGCTACCACAAGTATCACATATGGATATGCACATGCCGCCACCCCCCAACCATGATCAGATCACGTGTATCCCAAAGAGACAGGAGAGTTTTCCTTTTATAGTCCTCTAGCAGTTTCTACAACAAAATAAAAGTATATTGTACCTCCATCTTCCTTAAGTATTGGTAGATTTCTTCTGCATAGTCTGGAACTTCATTTGCATTAGCTACTTTCTCTTCAGTTTCTATTAATGACATATCTGTAACCATTGGGGAGTCTATATATACACAAGTTTAAAAAAAAGAAAAGTGTAAAGGTTTAATATGCTTAAAGGTAAACCAATATTAAATTCAACACAACTCACAACCGTTACTGGTAACAATGATTTTTCACATGGGGAAAAAAAAAAAAAGATTCAAAATTTTTACCAGTATCGTAAGTATAGTAGAAATTTAATTGGGGGGGGCATTCTCAACCTCTTTCACCAGAATTGCGAAAATCAAAGACTATAGAAACAACATTCAATAAACTTTGTTAGAATGCTACTGTTCTGAAAGAAGAATTGAAAAGCAACATATTTTACTTAAGTCATATATAGCATTTTATAGGACACGTTTAAACATCAGCCTAGGCTGAGATGGATTGGACAGGTTTTTCACTTCAATTATGGCAACACCTCCAAAAAAGATGGAATATTAAAAGATACAGAATATTTCCTGCTTATACCCTTAAGTATTGATCAATTTTCTTTTAAAAAGTCTCATATTTAGTAATCTTCACACAACCATTTAAAGACCTTTTCAAATTTAACAGCTACCCGGATGGAAAGAGTTAAACTCAAATTCATCTAACTTTAGTGGGGAAAAAATAGTTTAAATATCTAAGTCTTTGTTTCAGTGCATTCCAATGTATTGCATGGCTTCTTTATATTTCAAATATTCAAAAAGATCTAAAACAATTTGGAGATTGTATTTTAGTAATCCCATGGAGCTGGATGCAATACTCGAACAAGGACATGTCGAGGGACAACTCTTTATAGTTTGTAGTTAAAAAGAAGCGAACTCCACCGCTGAAAAGGCTCCACCCACAAGGTTTCTTCCGAAACACCAGGTTAATTAACTTCCTCCAGTCTGTGCACTCCGCAAAGCAAAATCCGGGTTAAACATTTATTCACTTTAAGGTAACATTAACAGTTTGAAAGTTTTCAAAATGGATGTATTAAAAACAATTTGGTTCTGTTGGGGGTGCTTGATGCACAAGTCAGTTTACGGAAGTGATTTCAGAAGCTGCTTGAATCACTTACTCAGGGTAAATGAAAGGTTTTAACAGAATAGAGGAAAAGTTTATTTTACCAAGTTTTGGCTATCCATCCACTAACATCTATAATGGAGGAGCAAGTTTGTTTTTTAAAAAAAATGCAAAGGGGATCCCAGCTGCGTATATAGGTCACAATACAGAAATGTATGAGAAAATAACCTCTGGCACTTTCAGCACTCTCTTTGGAACACCAGAACAATAGTCAGTCAAGAGAGACGGATATGCCTACTTCAAAGAGCTACCGTGGTCTATACACACACACAATGTTAAAACACGGACTATATTCTGGATTATGGCATGGTAATATTAGTATATCCTTCAGCACATTAACTGTTTCCAACATACCGTGCACAGAAATCTGCATGTCCTGTGCCTTTTCATCAATAGCAAGACGACCTTGATTAACAAGAACTCATCTCCTTTTTACTTAGTGTGATGGCACAACGTTTAGTACAAAGATACAATGGTTAAATTTTGTGAACATAGCAGTCAATTCTTAGTACCTCATATCTGAATAGCATTGACCACATACAGTCAAACAGTGCATTGTTCACTTTCACTACAAGTGATGTGTTTGAATGCTGAACAATCTTGTTTGACAGAAAGGAGTTTTTCCCCCCTTGAAAAAGGATGGTTTTAAACAGGTGTTCTCTACACACAATTGTTTCACATGGATATTTTTGGGAGAAACTTTAGCCAAGTAACGTTTTCCCTTCTTAACCACAGACTTGATATTGGTCAGGCATAACTGAGCAGAGCATCAGCATGCCTTGCCATTTGAAGAGCATAGTGTCTACTTTGAGCTCCACTAATGTATTAGCCTAGAACTAGAACGGAGTAAACCATCACTCATTTCTGTATATTAACAATGTATTTGTATCATTTGAATAATGGTGGCTAAAACATTACCCCATTAAAGCTTTATTACACACAAATTAGAGAGTTAACCAAAACCAGCCTCTCGTCACTAGCTACTTCACAGATTGTACATTATGTGATAAAGCTACAGGGATTATTTCCAAACCATTCCAGCGTTTTCAAAATAATGTCTTAAAAGATCTTGTACCTAAGGCTGCCTCAAATTATCAATTACCAGATAATGAGGAATACTTTCTGTATCTGTGTGTGCAAAACATAACTGGCTTGATTTAAAAAGACAGAACACTCTCACTTAAGACTAACCAATGTGTACCCAGCTCAGATTCAGAATTGTAAAACATGCTGTAAGATCTCTGAAGGATGTGATCCAGTGAAGCAGGTATGTTCCTATTTGGATCTTACTTTCTGATAAATGAGCAAACAATTTTATTCAAGACTTGGATTCACAATATTTCCTAATCATCTAACAGCCCTGTTTGGAGTATGACCGACTACAGCATGTAAATACCATTCCATACTCTATAGACCTGAGTGGACAAATAATTGGGGTTGGGGGGCACAACCCTATATTGAGCATTGCGAGATACTTACCAAAACTGGTGTCCATAGAGCACTCAATTGTTGCAAGTGGTTGCCTAATCCCAAGAGAGGTTACAGTAGGATTTATGGAGAGTAGAGACTTGTCACTCGATGCCTTTTGCATCTTGATGCATGCACCACCAGGCTCATCCACATGAATTGTGAAAGCTGGCTGTTTTGTACCAGTATTTTCAGCAGAAAGCTTGCTATGGTTTTCATTGTTGGTGCAGGATCCTAATGTAGTCTACATGCAATAAATGAAACAAGCATACATTTGGAAAGGATTAATAATTAGTTCAAACAAATGTGACAGGTCAAACCTGAAAATAATGCTCTTTTGAGTAAATGCAAGAAATCATTTGACAGGGGCAATGCCTCTTTAAAACAAACAATTTAGCTTTTTTTCCTACAACAAAATATAAGATGTTTGGGGACATCTACAATAAACACCTTCATAAACTAGTGTTTTTCAATTTTGTAGAATAGGTTGATACTTGCACTTAACTTTAAAAATTCCTGAAGACTAAAACCAAAAGACAGATCACAACCAGGAATTGGGATCAATCACTGAATTTCCAAATGCAATTTTAGAAACAAACCATTACAACTCTTACAGAAGCTGCAGGAGATTCAGGATATTTTGCATACAGACTGGGCCTAAAAAAAAAAAAAAAATCTAAAAGGTCACCCACAGTAAACAGCCTTATGTACAAGAATAGATGTTAATTTGGAGAAGCTACATACAAGAGTCTTGTGAATATATAAAAGCAGAGGCAATAAAGAATAAAACACAGACCACATATTAGAAATTTTTTTTATAGGCAACCAACCTTAAGAGGCTTATGCAATTTTTAGAAAAGGTAATGTGTTAACACTTATGAATATAATCCAATTGGTCTTTAATGGTAAACAAGAGTTACAATAGTCAAAACATACAAAAAGCATGTACCAATTTTGCAGCATTAAATCAGACAGTTTTGACATTCAAAAAAATAATATATTTCTGTCATACAATGACAGCATAAGAGTCACTGGCTTATCCCATCTTTGGGTAGATATACCCTAAATACTTGTTTCAGATTTGCTACAACTGTCACTTATCCATTTTCAAATAGCCATCCACTCAGCAGCTCTATTACAGATGCCTATAACTACTGGAGGCTTATAGACACCTCACATTCTCAACATTCTACTCAAAGCTCACTCATTCAGTAAAAGAAAAAGGTCAATCTAATAAATGTCTTCCTTACGCAGCTAGCAGAATGTTGTACCTCCTTTTGGAAATACCAAGGTAAACAGCAGAGTTAAATAAAAACACACAAGTTAATTTTGGCCTATTTAATCTTGTTAAATCAGTCTAGATTTGTATTACATTTTCTGGTATTATTCTATTATGCATCACTACTACCTATGGAACTCCATTACAAAGATCGGGGGCGGGGGGGATGGGGGGGGGATAAAAGTAAGGTGGAGAAGTTTCAAAACTGGCCTTCCTCCATATAATGATGAATGTTCAGTTGGTTTTACATAAGTTGAATGAACGGTCACATCTCATGGGGAGTTCTGGTACAGAGGCTTTTTAGTACTGTGGAGAACAGCTGAAACCAAGTTCAGACATTATTTTAGTGCTAGACAGGTTTCATGTGATGATCAGATGAACTGAAAAAGGCGGAGAGTGACTGGACATCTTTCTGAATAAGCAATAGAAAAAAAAAAAAAAAAAAGCTTGCACATTACAATTAGAAATAAAATGTGTAATCCAATAATCTAAATACTATGAATTTGTCCACATGCCAAAAGGTGATCATCATTACCAAAGGATCATGCAATTTAACACGAATGATGAATCATTCTTACCCTAGTATGCTGCCGATTTCAACCAGGGAATCTTTTTTTTTTTTTTCTTCCAAAATCAGACAGTTTGTTGTGTACACAAATGGTACCATCTTAATGTTAATGCTGGGTAAATGTAAACCTGTGGCACAACTGGGCAGATTTGACATCATCTTACTACGTCAGGTTGGCGAGCACGTACTGGTACAACACGTTGCCGCACCCACTACATGACAACACAGCTCGAAATGCTGGTTGGCAACCCCAGAGGCAGACATCCATTCTAGTCCCACCTTGGCCTGGTCCAGCCACTCCGGTCCTCAACAAGGAGGATCCTGCGAGTCGAATCAACCTTAGGGAATCACACCACATGGCTGTAGTGCTGTAGCAGATACTTCCTCGCAATGCAGGCACTGTGCCTCATCTGGGACTCTAAATCAACCACTTCTTTGACACAAGGTCAAACCAGCGGTACCCAAGGATTCTCTGAAGACAGACAGTACTGAAGGAGTCCAGTCTTCATCTCAGGTCACTGGCTAGCATCCATGTCTCACAACCACCACATAGCAAAGCAGGAAGCAGCAGGAATCTTTAGACTTGGACCTTTGTCCTTTTGCAAAGATATCAGAAGCACCACACACCCTTTACTATCGACCTCATGACTCCCAAAGCTCTCCCAATCTGCCTACTGACTTCATAGGAAGAGTCACCAGAGACATGAATGTCACTGCCAAGGTAAGTAAACCTCTCAACAAGGTCAACATTCTCTGTAGACAGACACACTGCTGATGGCTGTGCCCAAGAGGTCAGTAAAGGCCTGGATCTTGGTTTTTATCCAGGATACTCGCAAGCCCAGACACACAAACTCCTCGCTAAGTCTTTCGAGAGCCCAGATCAGAGGCTCTCCACGAAGATCACAGCATTATTGGCAAAGTCAAGATCAGTGAATCGTTCTTCACCAACAGATGCCCCACAGCCACTGAACCCCACAACCCTGCCCTACACCTAATCCTTGCAAGCACTGCACAGAGTTGGAGCTAGAATACACTCCCGACAAACTCTAGGATCATCTAGGGAAAAACAGAGGTTCTGCTTTGACTCTTCACAGCATTCACAATACCAGTGTCCAGGCTGGTCATGATAACCAGCAACTTTGGGGGTATCCCACAGAGTCTGCGGATGTCCCACGGGGCAGCTCAATCAACCGATTTGAACACTTTATGGGGAGAGGGAAAGAGGGGGAAAAAGAAAAAAAAAAACGTTGCAAAGAAACTGCCGATTTTCGCATTTGTGCTCCAGGAGAACACTCAGTTCCAGTTGGTAGACGACTTATGCATAAAAACAGACTGCTCCAGTCACGGGTAGGCAAGCAAGTGATCATGGATCCTATTGAGGTTGACCCTAGGTTGCTGCAACCCAGGCAATCACCCAGATAAGGACAAATCCCGTTTTCCAGTCAGTTGGGATGATGCCCATCTCCTAAATGGATGCAAAGATTGCTTGCAATGCAAGGAGGATAGTCTCACCACCAGCCTGGAGAAGTTCACACCAGGTACCACAGATCCCTGATGCCTTCCCTACCCTCAGCTGGTTCACCACCTGTGCAATGTCAGTGAGACTGGATAGTTCACAGCTGATTGGAGGATGAGCTGCAAGAACCGAGGACCCAGGGATATCCAACATCCTAGCCAGCTATCAAACGGCAGCAGCTCTTTTATCACCCAAGCCAAAAGTTCTTGTGTACATTTAGAAGTTGTGATTTTATATTTACATTTTCTTGATCTTATGTAGTCTTAACTTCCCTTTGGGGACAAAAACTATTATCTAAACATATCAAGAGGCATAAGCACAAGGTGATATTTTCACCCCAGTTTTGTACACAAGCATTACAAATTCCATTTGCTTTAATCTGCTGCTGACACTTCCATTGTGTTTTAAGAAGAAATCAGTATACCTTGAAAGAAACAGTAGATCACCTATTCAAAAAATTAAACAAGTTAGTTTACACCTATTTAGAAATTAAGGGTTGGTCAATTAACGCATTGGATTTTCTGAAAGTGCCCCAACTATGGCTTAGAAAGTTTTTTTCCTACGTTAATCGAATGCCTTCAGAATCAACTCCCACTTTTTATGTTCTAGATATCCATTCACAATCTTACCGATCAAGGGCCCAAGTCTGCCCTTACCAGTCCCGTGCCCAGTTGTGTTTTTTGCAAACACAATCCTACATAAAAAAAGCCTCCGTAAATACGCCTTTAGTTAACAGAAAATAGTTAAACAAGAACTGAGGGATTTTACACGTATTCTGTACGAGCGGTTCCGTAAAGAAACCGTGTAATTTTTCAGTTTTCAGTATTTTCCACTACGTGTCAAATCCAGTTTTGCTATCCACAACATACTTTCACCTCGGAAGTGGCATCTCACGTTGCAATATATTACGAGGGACCAATTTAAATGGAAACATCCTGATCAGGTCAGACGATACGTCCAGGGCTAGATCTCGCTTTATACCAGATAAATTTGTGAATCCTTATACTGTATTGAGCGAAGTAGCTTCAGAAGACTCACTAGTGGAAATCTGATGGGTGGAATATTTTTTCCTTAAATATTACTGACAACCAGACTTGGTTGGTTTTACATATTTAGGATATAGCGGGTTGGATAATGGATGGATCGTTACTTTATGTTCTGCAGGCTTTGTTTGCGGCTGATGCATTTCAGTATATCGTAAGCAGCTTGCGTCGTCTAAGACTTTGCAGATGAAACGTAGAGAAAAGCCAAGCAAAATGACACCTTTTATTGGCTAACTAAAAAGATTACAATATGCAAGCTTTCGAGGCAACTCAGGCCCCATCTTCAGGCAAGATGTAATCATTTCGTTCGATCAATCGATTACATCTTGCCTGAAGATGGGGCCTGAGTTGCCTCGAAAGCTTGCATATTGTAATCTTTTTAGTTAGCCAATAAAAGGTGTCATTTTGCTTGGCTTTTCTCTACATTCATAATGGCTAACACGGTACAACACCCTAGTACTACAGATGAAACGTAAAATGAGACGTTTAAAAAAAGGATTGGAATACTGATGGAGGATTTAGATCTTGAAGCCATTAGAAAAACTGGTGCTCCTTAAAATGAGATACACAGAAATGTTTGCTATTTGAAGTGCTAGTGCACCAAGGACACTTAATGTACATACCAATCGCTTCAGAAATAAGTCACATATACGTTAAAAACTAAATACTTAGCTGCCAAGAATGTTGCACCCTGAAAGTGGATCACGATAACGGATGTTCAAACAAAGGGCGTTTTGGTAACATTCGTTTACGATACGTGTTGACGTAAGAATCAGCAGATAACTAATCCCCAACTGGCTGCTTCACCCAGTACCACGTCAGAATGGAAAAAATGGCGGACTTCGACAATTGCTACAAAACTCAAGTTATAGTGTGCAATTCAAAGCAACTGTCCATAAAGGTATCCAAAAACACACACCTCAAATCATAGTTAGAAAATGTTTGCATTTGAGTTGTACACCGACTTATGTATCCTCATCCACCCCCACCCAATTTTAAACGCGCCACTTTCATTTGACAAGGACACCTCTCTTTAATTTTAAGCAATATTTTTCCACTTCAAACATTTGACGTTACCCTGCCGGCACCCCCTAGCCTACTTTGACGCTCCTCTGTAGCCCCATACCTGTTTTATCCCGCGCTGCACTTGCACACGGTTGCTTTCTAGGACTCCGAGCGCCTTCCGACCGGGGTTCACGTTTTCTTGATTTTCCAGTCGACTCTTTCCGACAGCTCTCTGTCTTCCCAAAAGGTTTTCTTGGTTTTCTTGCGAGTAATTTTCTGGCCTTATGGCCGCCGCTGTCCGCTGACTATTCGGAAACATTTTTGTAGCCCCGCAAGCCGATAAAACTTAAAGAAAAATATAAAAACAAATCCAAAACGCGTTTTACTGACTAGAAAATAAAATCAGGCTTCTCTTGCCTTTGAAAAGGATATATACAGATTAAAACAAACGACTCCGAAAGCACAACAGCATTTGCCGAGGCCCCCACTGGATGGTTGCAGCCCAGAAGAATCTTAAAACTTAAACAAAATGGGGGGGGGGTTTGCTAATAACTCGGCTGCTAATTTGACATCCTAAAGATGTTTTGTTCTTAACCTTTTCGCTGCAATTAAAAACTATAACAGCTCTGAATTAATGTGTAATCACAGCTCCCTTTACTGCCTGCAACTAAACTGTTCAATTTAGGATTCAAGTAGCCCGCGACTATTGAAACTAGCCAATAAATGAGCCCCTCACTGTACGCGTCACTGTACTACGGTGGCCGGCGTACAACAATTTGTAAGGACTAGTCTGACGAGTGACGCAATTTAAAGGGCATAGAAAAGGTTCTGTTTTTTCTTGAACGTTAGAAAGTTCATTTACTTACGGCCTTCGAGCTCTGTGTGAAATGTTATGTACTATTTTACGGGTCTAATATATTCTGTAAAATGTATTCTTATTTTATTAAATATATTTCCCCATCGCTCGTAGGATGGATGAATTGTTTTACTTCAGGACAGTCTGTGCGGTTTCTAGGGAAATCGCACTTTTAGCTCAGTTTGGGAGTCTGTGTGTGTGAGAACATGCTGCTCAGTGGAAAGATGTCGGTTTTAGGACTGATCTCTTCCAGATCTATCCCTTATGCCTTTTCGTGGATAGTGTTAAAAAATTAACAGCTTTCAATTTTAATTAACTATATATATTTTTTTTAATTTCCACACGCGTATGACGTGCCAAATTTAAATATCCTGCTCTTATCTTGATTTCTGAAGTTACATTATACTCTATGTTGAGTTACATATTTAAAAAACACTATTTTTATTGGTCTCTAGATGTATTTTAAGTAATACATTACAAATTATAAATTGAACTGCATGCCACAATGGCTAGCACTGATGTTTTTATGAATCCAGCATCCTGGGTTTGAAATCTGTCTGGTTCTTGTCTGTGTGGAGTTTTTTTCTCTCATCTCCCTTGTCTGTGTGGACTTTTCTCTGGATGCTCTAGTTGCCTACTCACGTCCACAAAGACAGGTTAGGTAAACTGGCAGAGAGTGGGTAAGTGTGACTTGTGATGGATTGGCTGTTTTCAGTATCACTTTCAGTGTTGCTTGGATAAGCTACAGCTGTATTTCCCTCCATGTTTGGGACAAAGACACATTTTTCCTTGATTTACCCCTCTGCTCCACCATTTTAAATTACAAATCAAGCAATTCAGACATGATTAAAGGGCACATTGCAGACTTTAATTTAAGGGTATTGGCATACATTTAGGTTGCATACATTTAGGAGACTAGTCAGGGTTGAAGGAAAGCTGAATGGAGGAAAAGGCAGATTTATCCATTTATCCATCCATTTTCTAAACCCATTTTATCCTGAGTAGAATCACAGGGAATGTTCTGGATCTTGGACTGGGCCAAAGGTTTATATTCCAACAGAACAATGACCCTAGGCACAAAGCAAACACAATGCAGGAATAGCTTGGAAACAACTCTGTGAATGTCCATGAGTGGCCCAGCGATAGTCCAGACCTGACTCAACTGACTCTGGAGAGGCCTGAAAATAGCTGTCCACTGATGATCTCCATCCAACCCGACAGAGCTTGAGAGGATATGCAGAAGAGAATTGCAGGAAATTCCCAAATCCAGGTATGTGAAGCTTGTTCCATCAGGAAGGCTCCCAGTCGTAACTGCTGCCAAAATTGCTTTAAGGAACTACTGAGTAAAGATCTGAATACTTGTGTCAATTTGATATTTTTATTTTTAATAAATTTGCAGAAAGTTGCCAAAAAATTAAAACTTGTGACAAACAAAATATATTTTTTTAATTGTGAGTCTAAAATAAATTCAAATATTAATACAGGTAATTGGTCATTTTAATTCTAAAAAAAGTTTTTCCCAAAGTTTCTCAACTTATCTTGTAGAGGTGCTTCTGTGTCATTCAGAGGGGCTTAGCTCACAGACTAGCCTGGATTTCATATTTTTCATTTGGAGTTGTATAATCCTTTTAAGGAAAAGATATAGCCAGTCTCAAGCTCAAATGGCTGATTTGCATTTCCTGGGTATTGTACCATTTAATTGTATGCAGGGTTGTGTCTATGAGAATAATATCATGATTAATGTGTTTGTCTTTGTTCATGCCACTATCTCCCATCTGTCCTGATGGTTCATTCCAAGAAATTCCAAGTTGAAGAAACACTATAACAAACAACAACCACTTCAAACACACATAAGAATTACAAAAATAGAAGCAAAATTCTGACTTGGCTAAAGATAAGAGAGCAGTCACAGTGAGGTATTATAAAGGCATATTCCTGTATGTATAACATATCCCCTATGCACGTCTCAACTTGGCTTAAAATACTAAATGATAGAGAGAGGATAGGCAACATTGTTCACAATGACCATCAGTTTCGTTTCATACATTATTACCTTGAGTGGATCAACAATGCAACTCATAACTGAGCCTGATTTCTTAATCAGCCTCTTAATTCAGTGGGCCTCTCTTGAAGCAATCCTACTTGCCCAGCACACCACAGTGTAAAAATTACACTGGCTATAACTGAGTTTATGTACATGTATAGGATGTCTCTACCCACATTATAAAACTACAGTCTCCTAAGAAAAACGTGTCTGCTATACCCTTTGCTATATAATTTTGTTGTGTTACTAGACCAATCCAGCCTGTCATTAATGTGGTCTCCAAAGAAATTATAGCAATATATCCCCTTCATATTCACTCCCTGAATAGTGACTAGACTTAGAGGCTGTTTGATGTGATGAATGTCAGTAACCAGTTCCTTGGTTTTGCTGCTGTTAAGTTGCAGACAATTGTTCCTGAATCAAGAAACAAAGTTATTCACCTGACTTCTATACTCTGTCTCGTTCACCTTATCAATGCACCTCATTGATACTGAATTATCTGAGAATTTCTGCAAGTGACCTGACTTTGAATTATACTTATAGTTCAAGTTGTAGAGAGTGAAGAGAAAAGGGGATAGGATCATTCCTGCTCCATTGTTGTCTCATGAACTGTGGTATGCCCAACAAATAGATAGTCCATTATCCAGGACTCCATTGGCTCATCCATCTGCTTCATATTACTGAGCTTACCTCTTCACAGGGATGAATGGGTGGTATTGAATTTACTGGCAAAATCAAAAAGCATTCACAGTGCTGCCTGGTTTGTCCCAATGGGTATGAGCCTTGTGGAGCTTTTAAATAACTGAATCCTTCACTTCAGCATTTGTCTGATTGGCAAACTATTGAGGATCTAAATGGCCTTTTACAAGAGGACTCATATAGTCTAGGACCAGCTTCTCAAAGGTCTTCATGATGTGGAATGTAAGGGCCCTTTGGTCTGCAGTCATTAAGTAAATAGATGCCTGCCTTTCTTGAAACTGCAACAATACAGGATATTTTCCACACTTTCTGGAAGCTTAGTGCCATACTGAACAGGTAGAACATGATACCACAAAGCTTGGCAACACAGGCCTTATTACTTAAGGACTAACTCCATCCATTTCAGCAGTTTTTCCCGTGTGTAGCATCCTCCATTGTCTCCTCACCCAGTCATCAGTCATGGACAGCCCATACTGATGGTCAAAATACTGTAGAGGAATAACTTGGTAAAGGCAGCAATGGCAGAAAATGTCTCATTGGGATTATTAGGGGATTAAGTGAAAAAGGAAAAAAAAAAAGGTTAGCCACAACTCAACCTCATAATTGTCACACTAATGACAGGTGACAAGGTGGCACAGCCGACATCATTGCACTATTTCAACTCCAGAGAGATATGAAGTATATATGTTGTCCTTTAACCTGCATGGGATAATGTACTTGCATATCCCACAGATGTGTGTAATAGCTTGATTCCCATTTTGAAACAGCCCAGGTATAAGTGTGCATATGCATGTCAACATCCTCTTCAGTCAAATGGCATCCTATCCAGGACTGACTCCTGTACTGTACCTGATTTTCCAGGAAAAGCTGCAGCTCCCAACAAACCCATACTGGATTGAAAGGTTTTTATAAAATGGATGGTTGAATTTTAAAAATCCCTGTATCTTGTAATGAAGGTATGCACTGCCATTCTTTAAGTTAAAGCAGCTAAGACATTCACAACGTATAGTGAAATAAACATTTTAGTGTCTTTCTAAATGCAAATGGAGGGAAATGTAGCCATGAAAAAAGCTTTTATCTTTATAGCTTTAAACATATGATTGCACTTTATAGTTATAATTGTAGGTCGTGATACTTGCTCCAAAAAATAAATAGCCTAATATTCAAGTACATACAGAAAAATAAATGCAATAGTGAAAATATTGAAGTCTAAAAATTTCAGATGAATTGAGGTTTCTGTTATTTTTGATGATTGCTCAGTATTATTAATAATTCATGAATGCTGATCATAGGCAATTGGTTGTTGCTATGCGTTACTAAATGACGCCATCATTTCCTGCTCCTGTTCTCCAAGTTAAAAGCAAAATTCAAATTGGTTTTGTGAAACAAACCTGTATAATGAACCCATTTGGGATTACCAGGGAGTTACTAGCAAACCAAAATTAAGTTAAGCAGAATCCTTAAGTAATTACGGAAAAACCATAGGAAATCCTATAAGTACAGTATAATGGAAGTACCTTGTGTCACTGGAGGGTATTATGTAGTAGATGTGGGCTCCTCAATTATTATTGGGAAATGCAGCCTATCTGGAGCTTGTTATTTTATGTATAGAAGTGTTGGAGGTTTTACAGGCCTTTGTGCTTCAATTTAACATATACTTATCCTTTTATTATATTATATATTACTTGTACTTGTCCTAGGGGACATCTGGAAGTAGGTCATGGCTGGAGATTAAAATCGCCTCCTGGCCATATGCTTGTTGAGCTAGAAGTTGAAACTACAGTTATGCACAGGGCTCAGCTGGTGGGACCAAGGGGAAGGGAGTACTGTTTGGTTATTGGTTGGGTATATAATCATTATTCTACCTTGTCTTGTTTATACCATATGTTTCCTTGTGTATATGTAACCAACCTTTAAGAAAAGCCATCTCTTATTTTGGATTTTTTTTTTATCCCCATGGCAACTGTTTGGTTTTTTTTAAATGAATTTTAAGTTTTCAGACCATTTTTCATACACAATTCAAGTAATAGTTGTGTTCATATAACAACCCTCTTAGAGGTAAAATTTTCACAATTAAATTTGAACATAAACAGTTGTGAACTATTTTTACTCAAACAGTACCTATACAGAAAGGGAACTGCAATGTTGAAAAAAGTGTAAAAACTTAAAACTTTAATTTCCTGTTATTGCAGTAATATGAATAATTCATGAATGCAGACACTTGGCAATTGGCTGTTGCTAAGCACTAGTAAATGAATAATTTATGAAGTGTGACATCATTACCTGTTATTAAACTTTGAAAACACATGACCATCACCACATTGAAAGTTGGAACCTGATTCTAGATGGTTAACTAGTCTTAATTAAGTATTGCTTCAGAAGCTAAGATTAAATACATTTAAAGAGAAGATGTCAGAAAAAACCTATGGAGAGCCAAATTCTGAGAGAAGACAGAGTGAGGGTGAGATTAAATAAAGATTGTAGTAAACAAAGCTCAGGATATGAATATGTATGTTTAATGGAAAAAAAATTACCTATTTATCACTCTTTTGCATTTGTGCTATACATTAAAACAAACTAACTTAATGTTTTATGTAATTTTTGCCTTTTTCACTACCAGTTTAGTAAAGCTGCTAAAATGGTGTGCTCTTTCTGAAATGCATTAGGCTGCACAGAGTGATTAATGATGCTGCCTTACAGCTCCATGGACCTAGGTAGAAGTTTTCTGAATCTCAAACATGTGCTCATTAGGTTGATTGGAAACTCTACTTTGGCCCTGTAAGAATGAAAGTGGGGTGAATCCTGTCTTGTGCCTGATGCCGTCGGGATAGTCTCCAGCTTCCTGTGACGCTGTAATGGAATAAGTGAGTTTAGACGATGGATGGGTAGATGCAATACATTATCTATATTTTTAGACTTTTCTGGGAAGAGAAATTGAAATGCATGTTAAATGTTGATATTACCATTGCCTCATGCACACCACTAAAGCAACAGTTGAGTTTAAAAGGTCTGAGTACTTTAGGCATTTAGTAATACTAAGGAATGACCAATTAAATAGATAACCACTGTTTTCCACCACCAGTACTGTTTTTATAATTACAAGTTAATATACAGTTGTTTGCTTTTACTCCAACAGAAAGACAGAATGCTAGCATGTAATCTGTGAAAAACATTTTTCTTTTCTTCCTCCTAGCACTTTATAGAGTCTGTGATTCCCTATGAAAACCCAAATGGACATGATTTTCTCTTCTACCGGGGAAGGATGTAGCAGACTAGGTAAATTTAAACATTGAATCTCCTTCCCACTGGATAGGACTGATTGTCATACTTAAGTTAAAATAGGCAAATGATGTACACCTTGTGCTTATTTGTCATTAATTAATAAAAAAAATCAGATTAAGAATGTGGAATTTCTTTTTTCTTAACATTTCTCACTGCCCCCCTTCTTGGTTTCCCCATGTAGGTACTAAAACTGCAATTGCTCTGTGGCTTACATTAACTGTCCAAAAACTGTACCATGATATTTTGCTACTGGTAGTGTAGTTAGAATCCATTTATTGAGTTTCCACATATTTTCATTTTGGAAGAAAGCTCTAGACTGAAATGTATGAAGGTTTTCATAAATGCATGTTAACTAATTTCAAGATTGGATCTGCATTAAAATTTAAAGAATTCATTATAAGAAATTACACAGCACTGATGGAAACAACCAAGGCTAATTAGCAGAGCACATAATGAGGAGTCAATATATGATTTTATTTTTATTGAATAGTGCCAATGGGTCATTAATTATAAAAATGAAACATACACAAAAATGAGGAGTAAATAAGAGAAAACATAAAATTAAAATATGGTTGGACTAAACAAGCCCACCATCCTCTGGGCCCACCTAACCAGGCTTTAACTTTTATCAGTCAAGTGTGTGTGTGTGTGTTTGGGGCGGTGGGGGTTCCTTCTTGACCACATTTTTAAGTAACATGAAAAAGCACCCTCATTTAATTTCCTATTTCTGCTTTAAGATCCCTTTAAACCTTTTTCATGGCAATAATTTTGTAGGCTTTAAATACGTATACCTGTACATATACCAGGTATATTCTATTAACCCTGTACCCCTGTTTTCTTGCAACCTAGTTGCATCTGGAGCCTTTAAAGGCTACAACAGTTAACCAGCTGCTGCTTCTTTGAAAGAGAAAAGGGGGACTTTATGCTGCCCCTTGTGGAAACACTTGCTTCTTGTAAGCCTTATGTAAGCTGACTGCAGTTTCCCCAGGCAGAGAAAGTCTTGTGTTATCTTGATAATCCCTATTGCCTTAATCTCCAAAAACAGAACAAGGGTCCTCTAGCACCAGCTAGACCATCTGCCCTCTAATGTGCTGCAGAATCTCTTTGAGCTTCTGCCCACTCCGATTGTATCATTTCCAGCTTGCAAAACACATCAAGATTTGACCCTGCCTCTACTAGAGGATGGTCACTACCTTTAGATATTGCCATGCTGAGTGTTTGTCTTTGGAGATTTTATGTAGAACAACTCTTTGCTCCTGGCAACAACTTTCCAGCCAACAACCTATATAATACTGTGGAAGAAATAAAATTTTTAATTTTTTAAATTTAAATCACTATAGATGCAAAGTTAAATGTTGACTGTTACCTTGTGTAAATGCATTGAAATCTATATCTACTAGTTTTATTTCATTTTTGGAATGGTATTTGCTGTGTAAGGCACTATTTGAGATAACCTTGATTGCCACAGTTGCAGTTGTTTATAAAGCTTTGTGGTAATGTTCACTAGATAAAATAAATGAAAGGAAAATATTTTGCCAAAGAAATCAAAAGTCAGTTCTTCATTATTACTATAAGCACTGTTTAATTTATAAAGAAATAAATTATGTAATGATATAGCAAATCAGTAAGTTTTATGTTTCATTTTTACATTGTAAAATATATTAAACCTTTTAGAGTTTTTTCACTTTATCATGTAAGGTTAGAAATTGTCACAGCTGGCTCCATCACCATATATCAAAGACTCTTGGAGCACAGGGAAGACCACAAAAATGAGCCAGAGACCTATGCAAGCATCTAGCTTGACCCTCTTCTCTTCACAAGAAAGTAGCACCTTCATATCTTAGACCAAAACATGCCTATACTGGCATCTGGAAATCTAAAACACCCAGGAAGTTCAGGGAGGGGAGTAGAGAGACCAACTCGTAACTTTTAGCTCCATCAGGAAGTGAATAAAAAGTTAAGAGTGGAGATGAAGGACATTTTGTCTTCTAAGTAGGAAGTCCAACTCTGCCCGAGCAGCTGCTTCAGGCATCCCAAAATGAAAGGATGATTGGCAAAGATCTATATTGGGCAGTAAACCTGAACTGCTTGATTAAATAAACACAAGACAAGTATCTTGCATTTTCCAAATCATTCCTGTATCTGCAAAGATGTGAATACTTGGCTAACTGATAAAATATTGGCCATGTTTTTGGTTAGTCTGGCCATTGCACTGATTCACATCAAATTTCATTTCCATGCAGGTTAGGTCGATTGGCATTTCTAAATTTGCCCTAGCGTATGTCTTGCATGTGTATGTGTGTTCACCCTGAGGTGGACTAAACGCTCTGTCCAGGGATTGTTCCTGTCCTCTGCTAGCTGGAATGGAGTCTAAGCTACCCTGTTTAGTACCAAATGGGTTTAGAGAATAGATGGACTAATGGATGGAAGAAAGGTTTTTTTTCTATAGAACACACTTATTTGCCAATTTCTACATTCCTAGAAATACAGAATAATAATGCCATTTAAATGTACCAGAAGCTTATAAATATCATGACATCAAAATTGATTGGTTTATAACTGATTCTCAGGTGTACCCACCTGTGTGCCATTTTAGAGTATAATAATGCAAAGAATGACAATTCTGTCAGTACAGCAGATAAGAGAGGCACAGGAATATTTGGATATGCACATGTGAGACCATATGCTTTATATCAGACTGTGACATGGAGTTACCTGAAACACAGGCATATGTTTTTATTATTTTATGTAAATTTGGGACATTTTGAAATGCAGAAAGTATAAAGGCTACACAGACTTTTATATTGAGTACGCGAGAGACCTGAATATACCAAACAAATACTTTAACCCGAAAGTGATTTACATGTACAGAGCTATAAAGTTACAATTATTTACCTAAGGAGTTAAAGGAAGGGATCCCTTTTTATTTGAGTTTAATGAATTAGCCTCTGGGTTATACTGTCTACACACAGTTCCCTAGATACAACAGTATATTGTTTGCAAACATTTTAGCTCAGTTTTGTATTGCTTATTGGTTAGAAACAGAGATCTATGTCTACAACAAATGTTTAGTTCATTTAGCTTGTCTTCATATTCACAAGATACTGTAATTCAGTATTTCACTTTCTGTAAACTTACACATAAGCATTCAATATTGTTAATCTTAAACGCACTGACACTTTATTTGTAATAAACATCTTAAATACACCTATACATATACTTGTATTTCATTTATGCTGTAATTTTGCATTATATAAAATGCATAATTATTAAAAATTATGCTGGTAATTTTAGACTCACCTAATGGAGTTGTATAAATGTTGCATTTCTTTTAGGGCAAAACAAGAGGAATGCAAGATCACTCAGAGAGCTTAACTTTCCAACAAATCCAAAGGTAATGGAGCATTCCAACGAACTGGAAAATTGTGAATGTTCAGAGGTGGCAGGTCATGCCAGTCATCATCTTGGTCCTGTTGAAGCATCAGGTTGGAGACAACCAGAGAGATCTCAGACTGAAAAAAGACCATCTGTTACCAGAGTATCTTATAATCATTTAGCTCCCAACAAACACTGGGGTTCTTCACCGACAAAAGAACTAATGTGTCCATCCCTTGGAGAGGAAAAAAATTGCCTGTATTCACAAGATTCCAGTGCTTCTCCATCTGCGATGTTGTTTTTGCTAAGAAACATGAATTCCACTGAAAGTGAGAGCTCAATAAGCAGCAGTGATGAAAGTGAGGGGCCAGATTGTGTTACAGTATCTGAGGTGCTCAAGATTGTAAGAGATTCAGATACAATTGACAACAGATGCTCAGAAAGCAGTAGCGATGAGAATGAAATGCCTAGGCAAGCTACTGCATATAAAGTAATTCCAGTGTTAAAAGAAATCAACACTGCTGAAAGTGAGAGCTCAAAAAGCAGCAGCGATGAAAGTGAGGAACCAAACTGTGCTGCAGTGTCTGAGGTCTTAAGTATGCTTAGAAACACAACATCCTCTGAAAGTGAAGTATCAGAAAGCAGCAGTGGTGAGAGTGAAGAGCCAAGTCATTCTGCTGCATGTGAAGTAATGTCACTGCGAAGAGTCCAGAATTATGGGCAAAGTGAAAGTTCAAGCAGCAGTGATGAAAGTGAGGGCCCAGATAGTGCTGCATTGTCCCAAGTTTTGTGTAAGCTCAGAAATACAGAGTCATCTGAAAGTGAGAGCTCAGATAGCAGTGATGACAGTGAAGGGGTTGATCATGCTACAGTGTCTGAGGAGTTTGGCATGTCAAGAGAGAGAGATTCCTCAGGAAGTTGGAATTCTGAAGGCAACAATGATGAATATGAAGAACCTGGACATGTTACTATTACTACTGTGTCTGAAGTTCTGGGAATGGTACGAAATGTGGATTTTTCAGAGAGTGAATGCTCAGAAACCAGCAGTGATGAGAGTGAGGAAGCAGATGCTTCTCTTGTTTCTGTATCTGAGGTGGTGGGGATAGTCAGAGACACTGGCTCTTTTGAAAGTGAGAGCCCCGAAAGCAGTGATGAGAGTGAAGGATTTGATCATGTCGGTGAAGTATACAGGTCCCAGTTTATGAATATAGAAGATTGTTATCCCCAAGGTCTGTCTCAAAGACAACTGGACAAGTTGTCAACAAAGACTTTTCATGAAAATAATTCTGTCACCACTTGTAGCGTCTGTTTGGCCGCATTCATTGAGGGTGACATACTTCGCAATCTTCCATGTTCTCATGAATTTCACATGAACTGCTCTGACCAATGGCTTTCTAAAAATTCAACATGCCCAATTTGTCGTGCAAATGTGTTGCCGTGATTCATGTTATGAGACTAGCCAAACAGAGTGGTTCCAATATGGTAAAATGTTACTGCTGCTGCTACTTGCATCTGAAAATTAATATTTAAAATAATAAAATGTTGCATGTTATGTATTGCACAAATAAAATTGTATTGGTAAATAATAAAGCAAAAAAAAATGTTGACCTGATCATTGTTTTGACTGCTTTTCTAGCCTCATGTAAACCATTCATAATTGACCAGCCTCTACTGAGCACAAGACTATAAATGTATATACTGTATACTGAGACTATTGGTCTTCAAGTAACATTTTTGTTTTTTTACTGGCACCATTCCTCACAATAAGGTTGTACGAATACCCCTTTATTGGTGTCAATATAGAATAATGGCTCTCAAACTGATTGCAGGCAGCAGAAATTTTGGGTATGTTAGCAATAATAGCACTCTTGGGGAAAAAAAATTCAAGGATTCTTTGCCTGTCTTGTTCCCGAATTCCAAAGTATGATTCCAGTTAGTCAGCCATTCTATTCAACTATCCACCCATTTTTGAAATTGATTAATTTTATTTAGTGTAAAATTAGTCTGTAAAGGCAGCAACTGGGAAAAACCCAGAATTAGGCTTTAATGAACCTGATTAATGCAATTTATGGTTATGGGAACTGGAGCCTAATTTCACAGCATCTGCACAATTACTTCATCCTGTGTATGATGCTAATCTGCATCCAGCCCTGCAAGCAGGTCCTCCAACTTTCAGGGAAAACTTGTGGGTTGGTAGCAGAATTGGCACTCTAGCCACTGTAAAAAAAAAAAAAAAATAAAAAAAAAATCATTGTTTTTTTCACACTGTTCCAGTGTGGTAGTGAGGTGTCACCCTTTGCAAAAAAATCAGTTTTTTTCACACTGTTCCAGTGTGGTAGTGAGGTGTCACCCTTTGCACAGCTGCACTTTGGTCCCAATCCGGGTGGTTTGTTGTGTGGTGGATGCAACAACATTGTAAAAGCAGCACATGCTCCCAATCTAATCCCAATCTCTCTTTACTAGGGGGCTCCGCCCCCTGCTCGCTTCGCTCGCCAACCCCTGGTGTTGGGAATGACAAAGAGCGTGATGTATGAATGAGATATAGAATAGTGTGACGGTGTAGATCATGCAAATAGAAAGCAAACAATAAAGTGTGTGGCACAGTATAAAGGTTTATTTGAAAATTTCTTTGCACACGCCGTTTAAGTGTAAAAGGTAATTCCAGCTCAGAACTTGTAAGGTCATTTAAGATGGTTATTGTTGTGATCAGAGTCAAGTTTGTCAGAGCTTAGAAAGAGTTGTGTCTTTCCAGGAAGTAATGGAATGACTTGGGTATTTATGTTTTCCACATTAATATTTTTTGGACATAATATAGTGCGTTGTGTTAAAAGGGGCATTTGGTCTAATGAGATTGCTGTTCCAAATCTCTCTGTAACTAAGTCGTCGCAGATAAAGGCTTGAGGAATTGTAATAATATGTGGGTGAAGTCCATCTGTATTGGTGAGTGTACCATCTCTCAGTTGTAATAAGCAATTGTTATGATCTGTTTCTGGACATCGTATCTTTTTTACTAACTGTATCTTTTGAAAGCAATGCCAATTGTCTGCGTATTTTAAGGTGCACTGAACAATAGCTGATTGCATGGCATCTGGAAAAATAGCTAATCACTGTCTAAAATCTCCTCCTCATAAAAGTACCTTTCCTCCAAATCGAATATTATTATTCATAAACGTTTGTTCATGCCATTGAACATTCATCAATAAACAACATTTTTTCAAGACGGATGTCACGTGCAGTGCCACCGTTAATGTTCATAGTGGATTCCGATTTGTAGGATCTAATGTAGTTGATAAAGATTTCACTTTCAGGTACATCGTCAGTTATAAGCTTCTGTAGATATTCAGTATATGAATGTAAAGAAGGCAGTCTAATTTGACCCTTTTGACAACAACGTGTAAATGTATAACTTGTATTGCCAGTTGTTTCTTCAGGGAAGTGAACTGAATGACAATGATTGCAAATGACATTCATTAATCCGAATGAATTTTCCTGGTGTATGTTTTGCTCGTGCCGTTTGAGAGGCGCGTTGTCGCATGTGTATTATTTGGGACATGTTGTTTTGGAGCTGTAATCGATTTGCCTGTGCTGTGTGAGAAGCCCGTTGTAGCCTTCGCTGCCATTAACGTATGTCTGAGACGGGAGGTGTTTCGTTTTGAATCCGTGCCTGTTGCGATGCAGCACTTTGATTGATAGTTTGCGTCATGTGGATCTAGGATGTAGATTTGTGCATATTAAATGAACTATTGTAGGATCTAATGCAGTTCATAAAGTTTTTACTTTTAGGTACATCGTTAGTTAGAAGCTTTAGTTGAGCTTTGCGTATTTGGAGTCGAGTCATTTTTTCTTTTAGAAATATGGATAAGTAATAAGGAGTATTGCACTCACTGTTAATATGGAGCCTTTTCTGCGGTTGAACGGTTAATAGTGCCTTATTGTAATGAGATCCACCTATGCTGCATAGCCGTCTATTTTGTTGTTTCTTTCGTGTTCGTGTGTTTGTTCCTGTTATCCTTTCCTTTTCGTTTTGTACCCGTGACCGTGTATTCATGACTTGTTTCTTTCTCAGCATGCGAAATATGGATAAGTAATATGGAGGATCGCAGTCACTGTTAATATGTTTCCTTTTCTGCAGTTGAACGGTTAATAGTGCTTTATTGTAAGGAGATCCACCAATGCTGACACCTATGCTGTCTAGTGTGAAGGTGTTGATGTTCACTTTAGAATATGTGGCTTTGGGTGTCACTTCTTATGGATGTGTGTGTGTGGGGGGGGGGGGGGGGGGGTTGAGGATTGTTGTCGCGCGAGCGTCTTCTTTCTTTTTGTGTTCCTGTGTCTTGTTGAATCCCCCTGTTTGTGTGTGTCCCGTCCCTTGCTTGTAGGGTCTGTGGGGTGGTTTTGTGTTCTTTTTTTTGTGTTCCATGGGCTTGTTGAATCCCCCTCTTGGTGTGTGTCCCGTCCGGTGCCTGTAGGGGGGGGGGGGGGGGGTGCCTTGCTGTTGTGCGCGAGCCTCTATTTTTTTTTTTTTTTGGGTCTAGTCTCGTGTGCAATGTGTTTCGTGCTTTGCCTGCGTTTCCTCATTTCTCCATTTTTCCTGTGCTCACTCCTTTTTTCTGTGGTCTTGTCCGCCTCTCGCGGCCCCTCATCCGCCTCTCTCGCCCTCTTTTGTCCGCCTTTCTCGGCTCCTCAGCCGACTCTCGCGGACTGTTTTTAGCGCCTGCGCAGTACGTCTTTTTGCAGCTACGGCCCATTGCCGGATGTGCCTGCGTCCATCATCCGGTTTAGCATTCTCGGTTAGTAATATGGATGGGGTCTGGAACCTAATCTCACAGCAACTTTTAAAGGCCAAAACTAGCTCTAGACAGGATGCCAGTCCATTACATGGCACTAATTTCAACCCATGGATGTAAGTAGCAAAGGAAAGAGTTAAAACAAAACTGGGCCATTATACTAATATGGAGTACATTCAGCCAATAAATTATTCAAGAGAAGTGTGTCAAAAGTTACCAAGGCTCCTTTATACCAGGAGTAGTATGGCTCCCTAATTTCTCACTGTGACTGTGACAGCTAAGTCAGATTTTTTTTCTTTCTAGTCATTTTGGTGTATATCCAGTCCATAGTGTGTGTTTGTCTATATATATCTATGTATGTATTTAGCGAGTTTCTGTAAAAAGCCAAATTTCCCCCAGAGGACAAGTAAAGTTAAATCTGTAAGTGGCTACATGCAATGGCAAAATCTCTATGGTGTGCATACTGTGGTAGAGTACATGCAAGACATGGTGTGGACCATTAGCTAGCACTAGCAACCCTCCTGCAATATATCACACTTGCCCTGATAAATAAATAAGCAAGGGTATTGGAGTAAAAAAGTAAATTCTTGGAAGATTGCCACTGTGTTAAGGGTATCACTTTGTTGCAAAATGTCATCGGACAGGCTGGTCATGAATGGTTGTGGTGGGTGACAGGTTGGGATACTGGCCCAAGAATGCTGCCATCTCATTTGTTGGGGGAGTATGTGGTCTTGGGAGGCAATAACCAGCAGTCAATCCATTACACTGGCCTCCCTGCCAGGTAAGGAACCATCACCAGCACAGCCGTGTGCCAGTCCATTTGTGTCTTCAGTGACACATCTGGGACATCTGCTGCTGGGAAAGTTTTAATTTTTCATATTTTTTTTCTTGGTTTATAATAATAATATAACATAATCCTTGGCATCATTCTATAAAAGTAATTTTTCTTGGGCACTTTCATTTTGTATATCAAGTTACTATGATGCTGTGTGGTTACTAGGAAAATAATACATATGCCATATGACCCATAAAATCATGGCAGCCATATCATATGAGATGGCCAGGCAGTTAAAGTAGTGTCTGAACTTTGATGTAAAATAAAGGAGATACTTAGTGAAGAAACATTTTTTGGGGAAATCTTCTGGTTAGAATTTTCCGGTTTTGAATCTGGTTTGATTTTACTATATTGCATGATCGCTTAAATTGTTAAAACTCAGGGTACATTTGAGTTCCCTTCTGCAACAGTCCTAACTCTCTACTACTTAATTAATAAGTTTAGTTTGTCTGAACATTTAATTTAGCTTTAAACAGACACAACCCTCGGCTGTGTGTAACATGCCACAGCACTGTTCTGCAAAACATCCATTCATCCATCCATCCATTTTCCAACCCACTGAATCCGAACACAGGGTCACGGGGGTCTGCCAGAGCCAATCCCAGCCAACACAGGGCACAAGGCAGGAACCAATCCCGGGCAGGGTGCCAACCCACCGCAGGTTCTGCAAAACAGTGATTTATAATATCTTACGTTTTTTTGCCTGAATTTCACTAAATGGTGAAAAGGGTAAGCAGTAAATTGCCACAGGTTTAAATTTAAAGTTTAAGTTAGAAAAAACTGAAAAAGGAAATATCAGAATATTACAAATGAGCCTTCTTCAGGAAACAACTAATAGGTTAGAAACTACAGATGTTCTGTAGCAATTAAAGTAAATTAAGCCTTGCAAGTTGAAGCAAACAGTTTGCACATGTGTCCCAACCTCTGTTGACTACTTAAAAACCCTCTATTTGTCTTAGAGCAGAGCTGGAACAGATTGTGTTGCTATTCCCTCTGAAGTACTTCTTGGACAATATTCCAGTGACAATAGCAAGAAAATGGCAATTAACAAATGAAATGAGACAGAGCATCATTACCCTTAGAAGTGCAGGCCTTTCATTGAGAGAAATTGCAAAAAAAAAAAAATCAAAATGCCAGTGAGTATGATGTCCTACACTATCCAAAGGCAACTGGAAACTGGAAGAAACTCTGATAGAAATAAATCTGGCAGAGCCAAAGTTACAACCCAATCAGAAGACTAATTTCTGATGTCCGGCTGCTTGTGTGATAGGAGCCTAACCTCACAACTGTGCTGTTGAAACACATGCCAAAAAGGAAAAGCCTCCCTAATCTGTTTTATTCCAAAATGTGTGCTATAGATAGATGGATAAAGAAAATACATTAGTGAATGTTTTAAATAATAACAATAATTAAAACAGGCAGACTTAGAGCCATTACCCTGATATGTATTTTGGAAATAGTAAGTCACATAATACAGAGTTATTATTGGAATCAAATTTGAATTTACTAATTGTAAATCACTCTCATTCTTTTGGTGTAAAACCTTAAACCTTGAAACTCAGCAAACTGGAAAGAACTAGAAGTAGATACAATACTGTTCCTGTGAGAGATGCTCTGGATACAGGCTGGTTGAAAAGAAAACCTGTGGACAGACATAGAATATGTTGGAAAAATTACATCCTTTTGCTGGCCTGTGAGAAACTGACATTCTCTAGAAAGAGAAGGAGCTGTGAAGGCTGCAATTTCTGAGACTCAAGGAGTGTGTTTCTGATACAGGTGTGAGCAACACTGGATCGCCATGAGGAACAGTCCTGTCTCCTATTCTCTTCACTTTGTAAACCTCAGACTGTAAATATAACAACAGGTCATTTTACTTGCAGAAATTCTCAAATGATTCTGCTCTTATGGGGTGCATTGATAAGGGGGATGAGACAGAGTATAGGAGTCAGGTGGAGAACTTTTGTTTCTTGGTGCAGAAAGAATTGTCTACAGCTTAACATCAGCAAAACCAAGGAACTGGTTATTGACTTTCACTGCATGAAGGGGCCCCTATGTCTGGTCCCTATTCAGAGAGAGGATGTAGAGATAGTGCACTCCTACAAGTACTTGGGGGTCCACATCAATAACACTTTGGAATGGTCTTGTAACACAGAAAAACAATATAAGAAATGGCAGAGCAAGCTCTTTTTCCTTAAGAGACTACGTTCCTTTAATTTGCGAAGTGACATCTTTTACATCTTCTACAACTCTGTGATGGCCAGTGTGGGAAGATCCAGAAACAAAGTTTGAGAGAGACAAAGTTTGAATCACGTGCCAAGAATTGCCAATGTGGGAAAGCAGCAGGCCCTGATGGCTACCCTGTAGAATTTTATAAGAAATTCTCTGCTCAGCTAGCTCCCCTCCTATTAGCAACATTTACAGAAGCTAGAGACAATCAAATTCTACCTCAAACTTTTCGCCAATCATTAATCACCGTCTTTCCTAAACAAAATAAGGACTTATTACAATGTGCATCATATAGACCAATTTCACTTCTGAATAATGATGTTAAGATACTTTCAAAAATCATAGCTAGAAGGATGGAGAAAGTGCCTCCTTCGGTAATATCACAAGATCAACTGGATTTATCAAGGGTCGACACTTATCCTGCAATCTTCAACGCCTGTTTAATGTAATATACTCACCAACAAAGTCAAACACCCCAGAAATATTATTATCATTGGATGCAAAAAAAGCATTTGACATGATTGAATGGAAATACCTTTTCACTACATTAGAGAAATTTGGGTTTGGCCCGAACATTTGTGCATGGATCAAACTACTGTATACCAATCCAGAAGTTTCAGTTTGTATTAACAACATTTGTTCAGACTACTTTAAACTAGAACATGGTACCAGACAAGGATGCCCCTTGACACCACTGCTATTTGCAATCACCATTGAACCACTGGCGGTTCACTGTTGAAATGCTGATCAGATAAATAGGATTATCAGAGAAGGACTGGAACAGAAAATTTCTCTATATGCAGATGATATGGTACTGTATATATATGACCCACAAAATTCTGTGCCTGCAGTCTTAACAGCACTTACAGAATTTCAAAAGATCTCTGGTCTCAGAATTAATCTGAATAAAAGTGTACTCTTTCCAGTGAATTCTCAAGCACACAATATCATATTGATCACCTTTCCTTTTATTATTGCAGATCAGTTTAAATACCTAGGGGTAAACATCACAAGTAAACACAAAGCTCTTTATCAACAAAATTTCGCCATCTGTATGGAAAAAATTAAGCAAGACTTGCATAGATGGTCAACCCTTCATCTCACTCTAGCTGGAAGAATTAACGTTGTTAAGATGAATATTCTTTCTAAGCTTCTTTTTTTATTTCAAAACATTCCAATATACATCAATAAATAATTTTTTAAGCAATTAGATTCAACAATAACCTCATTTATTTGGAACTCAAAACATCCACGTATCCAAAGAGCAACCCTACAAAGACCTAAGGCAGAAGGTGGCATGGCTCTACCTAACTTTCAGTTTTATTACTGGGCAGCAAACATACAAGCTATAAAAACCTGGACACAAATAAATGAACATGCACAGGCTTGGTCCACAATAGAAGTAAAATCCTGCAGTACTTCTTTATATTCCCTGCTTTGTGCCCCAATAAATGCAAGGTATCGGCAATATACTAATAACCCAATTGGGCTTGACTCACTTAGAATATGGAACCAATGTAGAAAGCATTTTAAGATGGAGAAACTTTTATCTGTGGCACCTCTGCAAGAGAACCACCACTTTCAACCCTCGCAAACATATGCAGTTTTTAATATCTGGAAAAAAATTGAGATTAAATTGCTCAGATTTTTTTTTTGCTATCTTCAAATTAGGAACTTTGTTAAACAGAACCTGCCCGATTGTCCTCATCTTGCACCCTCATCCATGCTGGAAAAAATATTGCTCAACTTCAAGGACTTAGATACCATCTCTGCAATATATAAAATTATTTTATAGTCCCTCCCTTTCAAAGATCTGAGAGGACAATGGGAAAAAGATCTCTTAATCAATATATCAGAAAGGGAGTGGAAAGTAGCAATGCAGAGAATTCACTTGAGCTCCAAAACATACTGTACAATTATTCAACTCAAAATTATATATCGAGCACATCTGTCTCGCCTAAAACTGTCCAAAATGTTTCCAGGGCAAGATCCAACCTGCGAACGCTGCAATCAGGTCCCAGCCTCACTGGGTCACATGTTTTGGGCCTGCGCCAAATTAACATCATTTTGGACCAAAATTTTTAAAGTGCCTCTAAGACAGCCTTGGTGTCACAATCCCTCCTAACCCATTAACAGCTGTGTTTGGTGTTCTTCCAGATGGGTTTAAATTGGAGTAGGACAAACAAATGGTGATTGCATTCACTACACCTTTGGCACGCAGACTTATTTTGCTAACTCTCCTCTTTTAAATCAGTGGGTAACCGATGTTTTATGCTATTTGAAATTGGAAAAAAATCAAATATTCAGTTAAAGGATCTGTACAGAATTTTTTTAAAACCTGGCAGGATATAATCAATAAAATTTTAGAATAAGCTCTTAAAGCACAGAGGAAGTAATTATCTCCGCATTTCTTTTTCCTCTCCATTCATCTCTACTGGCCTATTAAACTCATCAATTTAAGTTTTACCTCATTGGCCATGCTCTCTCTCTCAGAGGTGGGGGTCGACTTGTTTTTCAATCCTATTTTTTGTAAAAATTTATCGATTTGTACGAATGATTACAATAAAATTAATAAAATTAAAAAAAAAAAAAAAAGAATTGCCAGTGTGGACTTTGCAAGTTATCACCATTTCAATGTTGGTTTTGCACAATCCAAAGGCATATGTGTTATTGGAAATTGCCAATTCTGAACCAAGCCAGTAGGACTGAAAATAAATCTATGTTCCCTCTAGGGTTTGAAATTAGCAAATTTATGAAACTGAACTGTGCATAAAAAAATAAAAATAAAAAAGTGATAATAATAAAACAAAACCAGGTGCTAACTGACAAATATAAAACTGACTGCAAGAGTCCCAAATTGTAAATCAGTGATCAGTAACTGTGCTCATACAGTTTTGTACCTCTTAAGCCTTTTGATACAGTTTTTATTCACACTTCTCATCCTTGCTCGCTCATCCACATGAACAACATCCAAACACCATGTAAGGAGAACCTGGGGCACAAACCCTGGTCTCCTTATTGTAAGGCTGCACCAATACTACTGCACCACCATTGTGAGAAATACTTATACAAAATGGCTTTATGTGTTTGTACTGACATGATGCAAAAGTTCCAAGAGATTTACTAGTGGAAAGAGGTGGGGAGATATTTGAAAAAAATGTTTTAATATGTCATCTAACGAAAAAATTACATATTGACAGTCTACAAAAACTCAACCAAAATCCTTCCCTACCAATTACAGGACTGTTGCATATGCTGCGGAAAAGTCCAGATGAATGAGAATGAAGACTATTAAACCCAGAGGTGAATAAAGTGTTTAGTTAGCCGTTAAAATAAATAACTCTGGCCTCACAATTTCTAAAATTAATGAAAATATTGCAAAATATTTTAAAATTCCTGACAGCTGATGAATCAAAAATTAAAGGTTTGAATCTTTAGATTACCAGCCGCATTTAATTGATTGAAGAAATCACATTAGGACATTTTCATACATTAACAGTTGATGAAAGCACATATATATCTGTCAACAAATGCCTCAAATTGTACTTTAAATTTAGACTTAAAATTTTATTATACATCAGACTGTTTGGTGGAATAGTGCATATGGTGCTTCTTCTATTGTTGGCAATCAAGCAGTTTTACACAAACCACAGTATTAACCTGTGGAAAATAGTGTTATTTACACTGGAAAGTGCATCAGTGATGCTGGGCAAATATGCTGCCTAGTATGAGTATCAGGGCACTTGTGAAGCATGGAAATAAGTGAAGATAATGCCAAATATTACAACTCATGAGCAATATAAATATAATTATTTTCTAAGCCAACAATAAAAACTAAGAAAATTTCAGACTTAAGTCAGGTAGTTACCCAGACATTTTGTGCAGCAAGCAAAGAAACTATGAGACACTGACTGAGTACTTTGAGGAAGAAAATTTGAATAATTCCATACTGAAATACGGCCCTAGAAATTTAGTAGATATGAATACTCTGGAAGGTGACATCACTTTTTCCATTTATATTCTATAAAAAAATAACTGGAGGCAGCGTTAATTGCTTAGCTATTCATTATCTTGTGTGCATATTAGAAATTATCAGCAATATACCAGTACATACTATCTCGTGACTCATTAAAATATCTGAACCTTTAGATAATTCTGTATTTTTTCCAAGGTGAGGTAAGCTCTTTTAGTGATGTAAGTTATTTACTGACTAGTCAATACACTGGCCAAAAGAATAAAATTCCTGCATTCCGCACTGTATAAATCAGGTCAAGTCAGGTTGGGGAGCATGCAGTAGTACAGCACGTTGCCACACCCACCACATGATGAAACAGCTTGAAATGCTGATTGGCAACCCCCCAGGCAGACAAGTGGTCCAGTCCCACCCCCTGGAAAAAAAAACATCCATCTGCTGCAACCAGATATTACATGGGCATCCTCTTGGCCTGGTCCAGCAGCTCGGGTCCTCAACATTAAGGATCCTGTGAGTCAGATCAACTTCAGGGAATAGCGCCAAATGGCTCTAGTACCATAACTGACACTCCCTCACAATGCAGGTAATACAGTATGCCTAATTTTGGACTCTGTAATCAACTACTTCTTTGACACAAGGTCAAACCAGCAGTACCCAAGGATTCTCCGAAGAGACACAGTACTTCATCTCAGGTCATTTGTTAGCGTCCATGTCTCGCAACCATATAGCAAAACAGGAAGCATCAGGACTCTACAGACTTGGACCTTTGTCCTTTTGCAAAGATATCGGAAGCGCCATACACCCCTTTCCAGTGATCTCATGAATCCCCCCACTATGCTCTCCCAATCTGTCTACTGACTTCATAGGAAAAGTCACCAGAGACATGAATGTCATTGCTGAGGTAAGTAAACCTCTCAAAGGGGTCAACATTTTCTCTGCAGATAGAGACACTGCTGATGGCTGTGCCCAAGAGGTCACTAAAGGCCTGGATCTTGATTTTTATCCAGGACACTTGCAAGCCCAAGCATTAAGACTCCTTGCTCAGTCTCTCAAGAGCCTCATTCAGGGCCTCTCTGGACTCTGCAAAGATCACAGAATCATTGTCAAAGTCAAGATCAGTGATTCTCTCTTCAGCAACAGATACCCCACGACCCTGCCCAACAACAAGTCCATTCAAGCATTGAACAGAGCAGGAGCAAAAACACACCTCTGAAGAACTCCAGGATCAATTGTAAAAAAACACTGAGGTTCTGCCTCTACTCTGCTCAGCACTCACAGTACCAGTGTACTGGCTGGACATGATATCCAGCAACTTCGGGGGGATCCCGCAAAGTCTTAGGATGCCCCACAGGGCAGCTTGATGAAATGAGTTGATTATGAAAATCAGCAATGGCTGCAAAGAAACTCTGCCAATATTCGCATTTGCACTTGGTGAGAACAATCAGTGCCAGGATGCGGTTGATGGTAGACTTCTTAATGCGTAAAACCAGACTGTTCCGGTTGCTGGTAGGTAAGCAAGTGATCACAGATTTTATTGAAGATGACCCTAGCAAGGATCTTACCTGGCACAGACAGCAGTGTTATTCCTTGTAGTTACCACAATCCAGGCGATCACCCTTCCCTTTCCAGATAGGGACTACAAGCCCTGCTTTCCAGTCAGTTTTTATTAGGAGGACAGCCTTCTCACCAGCCTGGAGAAGTTTACCCTGGATACCACAGATCCCTGCAGCCTACCGTACCCTCAGCTGGTTCACCACCTGTGCAATGCCAGTGAGACTGGGTGGTTCACAGCTAATTAGAAGATCAGCCTCAAGGACCGTGGACCCAGAGATGTCCAACATCATTGCTGGAGGATCAGCTTTAAAGAGCTGCTCAAAGTAGCCAGCCAAGCAGGTCACAACTGCAGCGTCATCCATATGGATTGTTCCATCACCGGTCCTAACTGAGACTCTCAGAGGAACAAATTTGGATGAGCGTAATGCTGCAATTCCTCAGTAAGCAGGATGTGTGTCACTTGCACACAGATTGTTCTAACAAATGCCTCCTTATCTTCGCTCAGAGCCCTTGCAGCTGTACTTCTCAATTCTTGGCACAGACCAGAGTTGCCATCAAGCTGTGCGCTGCGACTCCTGTCAATGATATCCAGGGTTCTGTGAGTGATGAAATACCTCCTTCTGAGAACACCAGCAACACCAACACAACTCTCAGCAACCTTCAGGGTTTTGTTATGGAACGTCTCCAATATCATATTAGGATCAGCAGTCACACCCAAGTTCCTAACACAAACTGCATGCAAACTCATTAGAAACCACCTGATCTTGGAGTCTGGCCAGGTCCAGCCTCGTTTGCTACTAGGTTTTAGCCTCCTGGACCTAAGTTGGATCTTCAACAAGTCTGTGTTTACAATTCAGAAATTAGGGACTTCTGTAGACCCTGAAGTTCTGTAGGAGCCTCCAGAGTCTGCCCATGAGGATGTGATCAATCACTTTAACCACATCACATGTATTGCAGCTCAGGGCGCTGGAACGAGGGTCCAATGATCCGTAGCCCCTAACCTTTTACAAAGTCAAGGTACATGGAGCCACCTTCACCATGGTCGCCAGCCCCGTCAGTACCAGGGTTTTCAACCAAGTATTAGAAATTAACATTTTATTTCCAGTTATTTAATTTGTCCAATTACTTTTGAGCCCCGGAAATGAAAGGATTGTGTTAAAAAAATGCTTTAGTTGCCTCACATTTTTATGCAATCATTTTGTTCACCCCACTGAATTAAAGCCGAAAGTCTGCATTTCAACTGCATCGGAGTTGTTTCATTTAAATTCATTGTGGTAATGTACAGAACCAAAATTAGAAAAAAGTTGTCTCTGTCCAAATATTTATGGACCTAACTGTATTTGGAAAAAAATCTTTACACAAAATAAATTTAGTATACAAAATTTTTGTCACTGGAAAAAAATTACACAACTTGAAGTAAGGATAACAGACAATTAATCTGCACTTGTTTATCATTTACTTTTCATTTAGCACAAGACAGAACTTAAAAAGTTCATGTGGAATTTATTTAATATTGTTTTCCTTCTACCTCCATTTCTTTATTAAATGCAGGAGCTGGTTTCTTAAATATTGTCCACAATTTAATAGTTCTATGAGTCCCATGAAACATGAAGAATGTTATATCTCTGTGGTCCTTTTACCTACATTTATTTCCAATACTGCTAAAACCTACACTAAAATTTTACACCCAAATCTATAAAATCCCCATATTTATTACAAGAAGAGGATATCTCAACATCAAATACAAGTCATATCACGAGTTCTCTGTTTCTCTTGCAATAGTGCTCTTTCTTTTATTGTTTTTTGGTTCAATAAACATGTCAAGAGTTATACATAACCTATCAACCCCTACCTTCCCATTCCAGAATACTGAGTACCAGTACCCCCGCCAATGCAGGTTTCTCTGTTTGAAGTTTACTGCATGGTAACCCATTTTTTTTTATCAATTTGATGGTGCCTTTGTCCCTGGCAACCTGTTGCTAGCCAACCACCCAAACTAAGGAAGAAAACAAAATTTTGCAACAGATACCACATTACATTTTACTTCTTAAGATGTGCCAACGGCTACATCACAACAGATATCACATTCCATTTTAAATTTTAAGCTGTGCCACCTGCTTGCAATATTATTATAACAAATCTGTATTTCTGCTAGTTGCATTATTTAATTTTTGTAATTCCACTTACTGCTAAAGGCATAATATAAGATAAACATTACTTGCTCTGATGACACAAGGCAACCATCTTCTCAAGTCGCTTTTCAGGACAGGGTTGCAGGCCAGCTGGAGCCTATCCTTGCAATCATAGGATGCAAGGCAGGAGCAACATATAGACAGGGCACCATTGTGATAATATTCACTAAGAAAGGACTATATAAAATAGATGAATGCTTAAAACATTTTCTCAAGAATATGTCAATTCATTATTGTCCATTTTGTAGGCTTTAAATAATTGATAACAAGGAACAGAAAATGATATAACAAATCAATTTAAAAATAAAACGTTTTGAGGTTTTAATTTGTATTTTGACTTTTCTTATTTTCTTTCTTTCTTAGGGAAGTGGATTAATCATTTTTCTGATTGTTTTGTCTTGGTAAAGTAATAAATTGCTCTACTTTCCCCTTTTGTATTATTAATAAGTAGCCTTTGTCAGAATGCCTCAAATCTCCCAGACTTACCACTGTTTATAAGTTATTATAGTATATAACTTCTCCCCACCTTCTCTCCTACATCTATAACCTCAGGCAATTAGGTGTAGTAAAAGACAAGCAGGAGTTAAGTTACAACTTAAACAATGTATTATTGATAATATTCATAAATAATAACAATATGCAAAGTACTTTTGAATATTGACAACCATACAACCTGATGTGTAGTTCAGGCGGCACACAGACTTGTTAGTTACTTAGAATGTCTCTAGTTAAGGCTTCATTTGTGGTCAGCTTTCTTCAGAACAGGCTGCATGCCTGTCTCAATACGGTTGTCGAGCTGTGCTCTTCATTGTGTTGTCCTTGTCAGTTCATGGTGTGTATAAGCTGCTCCTTCATCAGTTGGTAAGAGATGCTCCTTCATCAGATGTTAGTAAGAGAGAGAGAGAGAGAGAGAGAGAGAGAGAGAGAGAGAGAGAGAGAGAGAGAGAGAGAGAGAGAGAGAGTGAGCAAATTTATAGATGTTCTGTCCAACCCTAGAGCCAATAGGACGTCATGGTACTTAAAGGCTTCTGATACAAGCCAGTTCCAAACAGCCATACTTCAGACCAATGGGGCAAAGAACATCTTAACTCCTGCCATCCCCCAAAACCATATGTTTAAGGTAAAGCTTGGCAGTTAGGCAGCCTGGGATTGTGTGGGAGTTGAGAGACTTCAGAGAAACATTAGCCAAACTTATTTCAGGCTCTTCCCCCAAATCCTGTAAAATTCAAAGAGATTCAGTCATGGTTGTAAACATGACTGCTTCTCGCTGATGTAACACTAAAATTACATTGCTTTGCCTAAATTACAAATAAAGACATACAAAATATTTATCAACTTGTATGCAAAATTTCACATCACAACACTGATATTTATCTATATGTTGTACCATAATGGCTGAAAGCTCTGAATGTTTCAAGGCTTACATGTATCATTATCTTCTTCCAGGAAGACACAGAATGTGTAAACCAAGACACACCCATCAAGTGCAAACAGAACGTAACAGCTTGGGATGTTGGCAGAAGGAAAAACACTCCTCTTTAAAGAATAAAACTCAAGTCTGTGGGCTGCTCTAGGCATCCTGCAAGTTAAAAGAAAGTTTAGAAAGGCAATACCAAAAGGTAAAGGGGTCATTGTCCAATAGTTACTTGATATACATTAGAATGCCTGGTTTAAGAAATATAATCTCTTGGTTTATTGAACATTTGCTAGTGGTCACAATATGTTAAATTTCAGTTTTTCTTGTCTTTATTTTCTCTTTGAAAGAGCCAATGACATAAAATGAATTTGCTTTCTAGCATATCTTGAATATCTTCTGGCTGTTTCATATGATTCTAAAGTGTTTGGAAATTTACATCTGCATTCTAGTTGTACAAAGTAAAAAGGCGAAATGTATAAATACATCTTAGTAACTGTAAAAATCCACATAAACCAATACTTTTCTGCTTTATATAGCAGCCATGATACCTTTGGGGCTTCCTGGTGACTTAGTTGTTAGCCTGATTTGCTCGAGTTCAAATTTCAGTCCAATCCCCTTTTCATAAATTCCTTGTCTCTTTGAACTTCATCCTGCTGTTTCAAGCTCATTTCACATCCCAAGACATCATGCTAGTTTATGGGTAACACAAAATTGATCCTGAATGGCTAAGTGCATCTATGTGCTGTATAATGGATTAATAATCTGTGCAGAGTTGATTTCTGCCTTTGGTCTGATGCTGGTTGTGATCCTGTGTTGGAGTAAATAAACTATGAAAATGGATGGATGGATACTGTGAATTTCCCATTGGGATTAATAAAGTATCTATCTATCTATCTATCTATCTATCTATCTATCTATCTATCTATCTATCTATCTATCTATCTATCTATCTATCTATCTATCTATCTATCTATCTATCTATCTATCTATCTATCTATCTATCTATCTATCTATCTATCTATCTATCTATCTATCTATCAGTCTCATCAACTTCAAGGTCAGTTTAAATTGGGTGACATAATGATTGACTCAATAGCTTAGAAGGAAGTTGACTTGGGCTATAATATGTATTGTGAAATCAGCCAGAATGCCCACATATTTCAAGTCACTTGTAAGTCTTCAATTAAGTAAATAATATCTGACAATACAATCAGTAGTCTAGGTGGAGCTTGATTTGACGCCACTTTATATACATGCAAGTCTCCATTTGAAGACATCACTCCAAAGTTAGTTTGTCTCTTTCTTTGATCCTTATATTTTGCTAATCAAATGAATCTGAAAAGAGGCAAAAGTCCCCAATGATATTTTTTAAAATTAGATTAAAAATGATAGGTGGATATAAGATAAACAACTACTAAATCGTCAGTGATTCAAACTGGTATGAACAAGAACAAGAACGAAACTTGGAGAAGATATAGTCAAGGTCAGGCACAGGATCAAAAACCCTTAACAAAGCAATAATATAAACAAAAGATACTAGTGAAAAATGATTGGTAACAGGAATATAAAATCTTGATGTAGGGGCAAATTTCGCAAAAGAAAAATATGTTTGAGTTAACAAATAATTGTTAAAGTAGTGCTTAAGGAAGCAGTTAGGCCCTGAAGGACAGTTGAGTAATTACTCTATGTTATCAGGAGCCCTGTGGACAGGCATAGTCATATACAGTATCTGCAGAAGTCAGACTAAAACATGGCTTTCAATTACACCACAAGTGGGAACAAGATCTGCATCCCTTTATCTTCTTGCCATATATACATAAAACACAACCACTGCTTACATGTCTAACCATCAAAAACTTAACTTTATATTACAAGAACGGCCTCTAGTGAAATGGTTCTATATTTAAGAATTTAGATTTTTAAATAATTTTAAATAATACATCTTTTGAGGTGAGTGAGTCCCTTACTGATCCTTGTTGATAATCATTTTAGCCTATGTGCTTTGATTTAGTACAACTGTACATAATATCAGTGAAATGTGGCCTCCTTCACAGATTTTAATAAACTCTGTACATTGTTTTTGCAATTAAACCACAGTCAGGCTAGCTAAGTGACTTACTGCAGTCATTAAATTTAAATCTTGAGGTTTTGCTACTAAGTCACAGAATCTACACACAAAGTCTATCAGATACAAATATGCGCTTTTGTAAACTCTGCCACGCCAGGTTTAATAAAAACAATAAATTGGTAAAATATGTGTAAGTGTTGGGGTGTGTGTTCTGGACTTACACCCCATGGAAACTTGGCTTTTAACTTGCCGCTTACCCTCTTGGGATATGTGCTTCACCCCTATCAGTGAAACAGATTATCTTTTGTTGCTCAATGAGTCATCATTAGTAAACTCACTTCTGGGGAGAGTTTACTTTTTATAATTTAGTATTTCATTTGCAAATATAAGTGTGATCACAATGGGACGCCAGAGAGCCTCAAACCACAGATACAGTAAAGCACTACATGTTATTAGGATAAAGTAAAGTTTTTTTTTTATTCTCTTCAGGCACTTCTCCACAATCCTCTCTCCAGTAATCAGCCACAACGCAATACAAAACAATAAATTTTTCAAATCTTCCTCCTTCTGTCCTCCATGGAGTGTTGCCCACTGCCTGACTGTTATTCACTGATGTGAGGCTGTGGGCTCCCTTTTAAGCCGGACCCGGGAATTCTTCTGGTTCCACTCCCATGTATCCTAGAAAGAACTTCTAGGCCATGAAGAAAGTCGAGAGATCCTCACCCGACAGCATGCTTTACTGACACCCAGAGACCCCGACATGGCTGCACTCCAACTCTCGAGCAACCCTGTGGGTGTCCCACCTGGGTTGCCATAAGAGGACCACTGCCATTTGGCGTATGGGGGATAGAACAGCTCCCGACTCTCGGCTTCTTCTGGTCTATCCATAATATCATGCCAGCCGGACACAAAGTTATTTTTCCATCCTGCTGGCCACTCCATCTGTCGTTCGACTCTGGCCTCCCCTCCGGGTCAAAAACCATACTCCTTCCCAGCTGGGATGCAGATTCTCCTGGCTAAGCTCTCCTTCTCAGGGGTGAGGTTTGATTTGTCTTCAATTTTGCTTGGTTATAAATTGATCTATTTGTATGGAATGATTACAATAAAAATTAATTAAAAAAAAAAAAAAAACAGACAGTACTCTGGAGTTATTTTTCTTTATTGTGCAGTTGTACACAATATATGGGGTGGATCCCCAACTCTTTTTCTGCTTTGTGTCTCCTGTTTTACAATATATATATTTATATATATTGTGAAAAGAAGAACTTGAGACAACACGCTCATAAAGATTTGGGGTGTTAGCCCTGTGTACTGTAAGGTCCAAAGTAGCCTTTCCTGGCTTATGCATTCAAAATAAATCATACAGAGGACAACATTGAAATGAATGAGAGGCTTTTATATAGTAAGACTGGAAGAAAATTGCTGGGAAGAAGGTTGAGCGGAAATGACGTGGAACGTTGAGGCTGGAAGTGCAGCCGTCAGGTGAGGTCGGAAGTTATGAATTTGTTAACGGGTGTGTGGAACCGTCTGCCAGTCTTCCAACGGTGTGTTTTATTCTTCATTTTTCTGTTGAACGAGAGAGACATTAATGCCCTGTACAAAACACACTTTCTCTGTGTTATCCCGCGTCGTTGAATCCATTAGCTGCTACCCAAGCACCCGTCTGTGACAATATATATATATATATATATATATATATATATATATATATATATATATATATATATATATATATACCCTGTATATATATATATATATATCTTAATACATAATTCGCCTGCCTCCTCACTCACTCACTCACTCACTCACTCACTCACTCACTCACTCATGTCCGTCCGAAGCCGAATGCGCAGTCGCCTTCTGTGCAGCTGCCCGAAAAACCTTACGAGACCGACATCCAACCCCAACATCGCGGCAGGCGGCGGATTTACGGCCGCAAAAATGCAAAGAGAAAGGCGACTTCAATTAAAGCTCTAGAGGCCTGAAAGGCGATTTCGACTACAGCTCGAGGCCTAATTACGCATTCTGATTCACTTACGCATTCATTCAATACACCTATATCAGGTTTGTGGTGCTTATACTTATTACTATTCCATATTGTACTGGAACATTCATCATTCAATATTATACTATAGGCCTGGAAAATTCATCAACTAACAGTACAAGCCTGTACAGTAATGAGTAAAGCGGACTACAATCATTACAAAACAACTTCTTCGTTACTTATCATTTGTTCTTCATACACTGCTGACACAAACTCGTGCCCGTTTCATCTTATGTTGTCGAAACGGGCTCTCTGTCTAGTATACAGTATATATATACACTAGGGGGCTTTGCCCCCTGCTCACTTCGCTCGCCAACCCCCGTGTTTGGTTTTCCGGATACACAATTTCATGATATTTTTTTTCTTTGAATTGTTGCTATTTCATTAGTTTCACTTTTATTTCAGAACTTCGTTAAAAACAATATTTGGAATCTTTCGAGTCCCAACATGCCGAATCTTTTAAATGAGGTCCGTGGGACATGTGTTTAATGACTTTGTACCAAAATTCAGGATAAGTTTCTCTGTTTGGAATTTCAGCACAGACAAAACGATCTACATCATCAGCAGTTAATAATTTTTTTTGCCACATAACCAATAAATGCATGTGAGGTAAACCCCATTTTTTAAATACTCTGACTTAAACTTCAAAGCCTTACAATATTTACATACTTCTGACATATCACCTACGTCCATATACTCGATCTCCATTCTTTGCTTTGTCCTGTTTTTTTAATGATACCTGGTCCGTGGTGATTATTTTCCCTTGTTTTGAGTAATAATTTCCGTTTGTTTGCGCTACTGTGATCTTTACTTTCTTTTTTTTTGATACATTCTAATTTTCCTGCTTTCATATTCTTTAACTTTCGCTGCATTTGTATTGCGCCGTTTGTTTGAGCCTTTCGAATTCCACTGCTTTCATAATCTCTAACCTGTTCTGCATGTGTATAGCGCCAACGTTGTTGAACATCTTTATGAAGTTCTACTTTGTCTTTTATTCTTTGTCTTTTAATTCTGAGCCCGATTGGACATGCTTTTTTTCAATTCCACTTGTTCCGAGCTGATTATTACTTTCCTTACTTTCTGAATTTGCACCTAGATTATTCTTTTTCTTTTTTGCATTTTTTCTCTCTCCAACGCTTTTGAGTCTCTTTTCTCCGTTCTGCTCTTTCTTCTTTGCTTAGTCGTCGACGTTTCATCTATAATGTATTGTCCTTATACGCTTTATATGCGTGGAGAGCCCTGGATCTGTGTGTGCTGAAATCCTTTACATGACTGAGTATTTTGCTGCCCGTGGTCTTATTTGATATTGGTTGTAAGTAGGGCGTGTCTTGCAAGAATTTTATGTTCTACATCCCCGCGAGACAGTCCTGAGTCAGTCTCTTGGCACAAAGTCTCATGTTTAAGGTCCCCGCAAGACGCTCTGTGGCCAATCTCTATCGTCTTGCAGGTCTTTTAAGTGTCTTCCGTGATCTTCACGTGAAGATCACGTCTCGTCTCCCTAGTCTTTCTCTCCCAGGATTTTTTTTATAATATATATATATATATATATATATATATATATATATATATATATATATATATATATATATATATATATATATATATACACTAGCTGTGTAAGCCCATGCTGTAAAAAGCCTGGGGTCCTAGAAACTATTGAAATTGTCAGAAAAAAAAACTGAAATGTAGAGATGTCAGGTAATTGAAAGGAACTACTCTGGGCATCTCTCTCCTAGGGGTATTTGTTTTGCCAACATGCTCGCATCGCTTGTGCATTAGCAGTGGGAAGAAAAGTAAAAGGGATACCGTTTTGCCGATGTTAGCAGCTAAGCGACTTTGTCTTTCTTCTGTGGTTTTGTTTTGCTGACGTGCTGGCCCTACTTGTGTTATTAGCAGCTAAGCGAGTTTTCTGTTTCCTTGGAGGTGGAGCCCTTACCCCAAGTTCACCTCTCACTTCCGGGCCGGACAGACACACACACTTCCATGTTTATATATTGTCATGCTTGGGTCACAGATTTGCACAGAGACACAGGAGGTTGTAGAAAAAAAGGAACTTTATTCAAAGCACTGCAAACAAACATTTGTCTTTTTTTCAAAAGTTTAAACGTGCTCCATGACAAGTCAGAGATGACAGTTCTGCCAGGAGCAGAGAATGTCTGAGAGAGAGATAAGGAGAAGCAAGCAGGCTTTTTAAGAAGGCGGAGCACCGCGCGAGAGGCATATTACGCGACAGAGCTGGCTAGAAGGGAAAGGAGGAATGTGAAGGTAATCTGTCCATGTTTCTTAGGGGTTTTCCCAGGGGCGTCTGTAACTTCTGGGGGTGCGATCAGCTTCGCAGCTCACAATATAAGATATATAAAAATATATATTTTCAAATATTGTATATTATACACATACATTATATATTACAATATTTGTTCTTGAAGTTTATGACTTGTGGGTAGAAACTATCCCTGAATCTACTAGTATGATGGTCTTGGACTGATCACCAGTAGGTAGGAGTGAAAATGGCTGTGGGTGACAGCTGAGGTCTTTAGTTATCCTGTTTGCCTTTCTAAAGCAGTGAGTGATCCATATATCCTTAATAGAAATCAGCTGAGTGCCAATAATGTTCTGTGCCACATTCATCACATTCTGCAGCCAGGTAGCTGCCACACCAGATGTGATGCAACCAGTGATTATGGACTCCACTGTATATCGCTAGAAGTTTGTGAGAACAGATGGATAAATGCAAGCTGTCCTCAGATGTCTGAGGCAGTAGAGGTGTTGGTTTGCATTTTTGACAAAAGATTATATGTGTTGTGCCCACTTCAGTTGTTAAGGAACAGTCAATACAAGAAATTTAAAGCCACTCACTCTTTCAACAGCATCACTTCTTAAGTAGATGTAAGTGTGGTCTGCCTTTTGAGAACTATAACCCGCTTCTTCATTCTCCTGACATTAAGGGAAGCATTGCTGTCCTGGCAGCACTGAGTCAACAGGTAAACCTCTTCCCTGTAAGCTGCTTAATCATTGTTGGTGATCAGACACATGATGGTGGGGTCATCAACAGATTTAACAATTTGGATGTACAGAGATGAAAAAGGATTACAGAAGGGGGCTGAATTCTATAAATTATTTTTATATTTAAATTTTCAATTATCTCATATTTCATGTAATCATGTGGTTTATTTCTCACACCCAAAAAATAAAAAAGTATCTGCTAATACTTAGTATACTTCTTAAATTGGTACTGTAGCATTTAGTAACATAGTTTCACATGGAACGCTATACTTAATATGGAAAAGAAAGTAATGCTCCTGATAACAGATGTGCCTATCAGTTGGAACCAAGCATACAACTGATTTAACAGTATTATTTCTTTTAGAGTCAGGTCAGGTTGGGTAGCATGCACTGGTACAGCACATTGCTGCCCCTACCACACAATGAAACAGCTCAGGATCCCAGTTGGCAACTCCCAGGCAGACACATGGTCCAGTCCCACCCTCCTGGAAATGACCATCTATCACCCTTGAATAATCGTGCCACATGGCTGTAGTGCTGTAACTGATGCTCACTCACAATGCAGGTAATGTGCCTCATTTGGGACTCTGTGAGCAACTGCTCATTTGACACAAAGTCAAACTAGCGGTACCCAAAGATTCTCTGAAGAGACACAATACCAAAGGAGTCCAGTCTTCATCTCAGGTCACTTTTAGAGTAGAACAATAGAAATACTAGTACAGTTCTCCATTTAGATTAACCCAAATCAAAATGGAGCACTCAGATAAAAACATTATCATTGTAAGAGTTTAGAAATGGTGAGACAAACCAATTTTCATTTTGGTCTATGGCAAGACAAACCAATTACCTTCTGGTCTAATTGACCTTCACTATCCTGCCAGTGACTCAGCTCAGGGAGGACAAGTGGAATCTCTGTAAAAAAAAAAAAACTGCAGTAACCAGAATAACGGATCATCATTTACCTGCTGGTAATTTCTAGGCCTGTCCACAAATATGCACAAAACTAGAACTAATATTACCAGAAAAGGAAGAAGGTATGCATGGGGTTTCACAAGACTCCAATGCTTCTAGATCTGAGATTTTGCCAGTGTTCAGAAATGTGAAGTGTGCTAACCAAGAGATTGCAGATATCAGTAGTAAGAAGGGTGAAAAAATAAAGCATGCTGTGTCATCTAATGTAGTAGAGATGCAAGAGACGTGGATACTGTTAATGCTAACAATTAAATTGAAGGGATAAGTCATTCCAAAGGAAGTGATGGCAATATTAAGAGACCTGAATTCTGCTCAAAACAAGAAGATAAACAGCAGCAGTGATAAAAGCGAGGGACCAGATTGTGTTGCATTGTTTAAGAATATGGGTATGCTTTGAAACAAAAAGTAATTATAAATTAAAGCACCTGAAAGCAGCAGCAGTGATGAGTCAAAATTTCAAAATCTTACTACAGAATGCAAATAAATGCCAATGTTAAGAGACAAAAAAGCAGCAGTGGTACAAGTAAGGGGCCAAATCACACTTTTATTTTAGGACATCAGTATACATAAAGTAGACATGTTAAAGTGAGAGATCAGAAAGCATCAGCATTAACAGTGAGGGGATATGTTATGCTACTGTAAGTAAATCACTGTCAATTGTAAGAGGCATGAATTTTGTTGCTATAGGCGACAGCTCAAAAGGCAGCACCAATGAAAGTGAGGGGTTTGATTATGCTACCATAACCGAAGAGTTTGGGATGTTAAAAAAACTGATTCTCCTAGAAACTGGAATTCTGATGGGAAGATTAATGAAAGTGATTAATCTGATGATGGTATTACTGGCTCTGAAGAATGAATGGTCAGGATGATTCTTCTGAAAGTTCTCAAAAAAGGCAGTGATGAGAGTATATAACCAGATTATTGTGTTCTTGTTACTTTGCTGGAGGTAGAGGAAATAATTAGAAAGACAGACTGTTTCAAAAGTCAAGTCAAGTTGGGGAGCATGCACTGGTACAGTGCGTTGCCGCACCCACCACACGACGAAACAACTCGGGATCCCAGTTTGCAACCCCCCAGGCAGACACGTGGTCCAGTCCCACCCTCCAGAAAATACTCTCTATCTGCCACATTCAGGTGTTAGGTGGGTGACCCCTTGGCCTGGTCTAGCCACTCAGGTCCCCAACAATGAGGATCTTACAAGCCGGATCACCCTCTGGGAAACACGTCACATGGCCGTAGTGCCGTAACTGACACTCCCACACAATGCAGGTATTGTGCCTCATTCGAGACTCCATGAGCAACCGCTCATTCAGCACAAAGTCAAAGCAATGGTACCCAAGGATTCTCCGAAGAGACACAGTACCAAAGGAGTCCAGTCTTCGTCTGAGGTCACTGGATAGCATCCATGTCTCGCAACCATATAGCAAGACAGGAAGCACCAGGACTCTAAAGACTTGGACCTTCGTCCTTTTGCATAGATATTGGGAGTGCCACACACCCTTTTCCAGCGACCTCATGATCCCCCATGGTCTCCCAATCCATCTACTGACTTCATAGGAAGAGTCACCAGAGACATGAATGTCACTGCCAAAAATGAGAGTGAAGAATTTGCTTATTATCGGTGAAAAGGCAATGTAATGTTTTAACTCATGAATGCAGAAGACTTATCATCCAAAAGACAGCCTCAAAAACAATTGGACAAGCTGTCTGCAAGATCTTTTCATAAAAGTAATTCTGTCAGTACTTGCAGTGTTTGTCAGGCCACAAACACACTAAAGGAGGAATACTTCACAGTCTTCAATGCATCCATGAGGAGTGTGGCTTACTAAAATTCAGCCTGCACTGATTGTCATAGAAAAGTGATACTGTTATGACAACAGAGTGACTAATAATAATACAACATTTTATTTATATAGCACCTTTCCCATGCTCAAGGCTGGCTAAACATATCAGATAGTAGTATTTACAAAGTGTTACAGTTAGAATCAAAAAATGAATGCTATAAACAAGGGAATGGAAGCAACATCTTTAATGTACACATTGCAAAAATAATATGGTGATGATACACGTTATATAATTCTTGGTAAAGTAATAACATGAAAATTGAACTGAGTTGAACTAAAGCAGTGTTTTGCTGCTTTTTTAACTCTGAATAAACCACTGACCTAACTGAACATAAAGTAAACGAACAATACTGATGGTAAATCAGTATCAGGTATCACACTGGAGTCTCACATTGAATGAGGATTCACAACTGTGAAAACTGCGAGTCATCAGTCTGCTCATAGATCCATGGGAGATGCCACATCCATGAACTGGAGTTTCATCACAGCCCTACTACATGTGCTATCTGCAATTTTTGTATTGTTCTTTGTTTTGTTATAATATTTTTAAAAAATGATCACAAAACATGATTATAAATACCAAAAACACAGAAAGAAATATATTGGACATTACTTAGTACTGTGATGTTTCCAATGAATGCTAATACTGTATGTGTTCTTGTCATAATTTAACAATTAAGTGTGCATGGATTTCTTTCAAAACAATCAAAACATAAACTAATTTCAAGAGGCTTTCAAGGAGATTATAACATTTCTTTGATCACATTATTCACATTTTATACAGGTATATTCTGTACTGTGATGGACTGCCACAGAATGGGCAGCCCTCCTGGAGCTGGAGTTGGTGCTTGGCTCGTTTAAAGTCTGAATCTTCAGTTTCTCCTGTACTGATAGGTTTGCTGTTGCTACATCACACCAGTAACATAAGACTTACCAGACTCACGACCAGCTCACTTTCGCTGTTAGTGGATAAACAATTCAATATTTGGTGAGCTTCTAGTGACAGTAAGAGCTGATTTCAAAGGGATCAAAAAACAGCATGAACACTTGGGCTGCCAAAAGACAGTCATCTCTATGGTATCTTTACTGATACTTCCTGCTTAACACCCAGAAAAACAGATTGTTTTCTCACAATCAAAATTAAGATCAAACAAGTTTTTGATCTTCTACTCTGCAAGCGGTTTCTGGCCTTCATATGCTCACTTTAGAAAATGTGCATTATGGTGTGTGGAGTTTGACTGGATCTCTACAACTGTCAGTCTCTTTAGAGCAGACCCTGCCTGTGCAAGGGGCAAGAAGCCAAAACCACCCTCTCTGGGTGGGTAAAAGAAATCCATGATGAGGCATATGTATAATTTATATTGTTTCAGATTTTCTTAATTCTGTGTTGGTATTAAAATGCACATTCATATACTTAATCCACCAATCCATTTTCTTAACCCAGGGGAGGTTCAAGCTGTTGAGCTCTTTTGTTTTAGTTAACTTCTAAGTTTTACTTTTTATTTTTTAGTAAAACAAACAGTATTTATTCCTTGCTAATACTAATTTCTCATATGACCACTCCACAGAATTGGGAGGCCTTGAACAGCCATTAACATCATACACACAACATTATGGGGGAATCACAAACAACCAGATACGCACATCAGCCAACAGCAACAACAAAAAATGGGAAAGGAAACAAACCACTGTCAACAAAGTCTGAACTTGATAGAAAAACCACTCAGCAAAGTTAATAACAGCGCCACTGACTGTGATGCTATAGTACACAAAAACAACATTTTAAAATGTTCTCTGTCAGCTGGAAGGATGTGCTTCTCTTGAAACAAACTTTTATGGGTGAGAAACTGTTTGCTTAAACAGGTGGATATTTGACTGATAGTACTACATCTTATAGGTCATCTTTTTTTTTAAAGAACTTATATGATTGGTGCTTAAATGTACATCACAAAACCAGATGGTGCAGAAAATGTGCACTGAACAATCAACAGAAGAAATACAGGACAAATAAACACTTGTGAGGGATAAGTTGACATATCTAAACTGAGGATAATGTATGGAACTATCCTGGATAATATGGGATGTCTGGTCACCCTAGTCATAAATCATCATTAATGGAGCATTAAATATCATTGATGTATTCAGCTTTTAGAAAGAAGGTAACAGTGTTTATGGCTCAGTCTGTAACTGCTTATACAGCAACTGTGTCATAATAAATACCCAATAATTACGACTTTTAAGCACTTCAAATATTATTTGTATTAGCTTCATATCATCCATCCATTTTCTTGAATTTAACTGTTTATAGCAGCATGATGTAAAGCAGCAGCACTAACTACTACCTCAGGTCCTGTAGACTTTAGAAATCCACCCCAGTTACTATATGTGTAGAGTTTACATGCTCTGAACACATTTGTGAGGGGTTTTTTTCCTCTGAAGACTTCAGTTGTCCTCTCATATCTGAAAACCTTACAATGGACTGGGGCCCCGTCTAATTTTTTTGTCTTTTTTTTTTTTTTACAACTCTCTACACTCCTGAAACGTATTTATTTATTTACTGCAGGTTCTGTAAATGGATGATTAAATTGTATATCTGGAACTTTTAATCCTGCAGAAAAGAACCCCACCACTTTAGTTCTTTAGACAGGCACTTAGTTATATGTCAAGAACAGTGACAATTAAAATACCTCGATAGATTTGCAATACATAGCTTAACCCAAAACATATGACACAGTTATGACACTTTCACCCCACTAATTCTAAACCACAGTTATTTAATATGTAATTTTAATTTTGAAATTCCTTTAAAAATTTCTCAGTTTGATCTGTGCGATCTCCGAAATGACCACCCTCACTGAGGAATGTGTGGCTCCACCAGTAATTCACCAATAATAGTAGATGTTAAACAATTGTTTTCAAACTTATTATTACTCAGTCATTAACCGTTGTTTTTAACTCTTACTTCGATGGTAATAATTTGTATCAGTGACGTCGTGAAGGAGGGCTTCAGAGTCTCAAGTTGCTTATCTATTACGTCAAGCACCTGGTCTTTAATTAAAATTTTATAAAAATTACTACTTTAGATGAACAATGTATTAAAACTATAAACACAGATTATAGATTAAACAAAAAATACACACAGAGCGGCGCTAATAAAAATAACTTAATTCCTGTTCCAAATATCAATAACGCACATAGTATTCATCTCTACACCTCCGAAACATTAAATATGGCTCTATTAAATGTTAGAGCTTTAACTAAAAAGACATTTTTTATCAGCGATCTTATTAGTGATAAAAAAATAGATTTTATTGCACTAAGTAAAACGTGGCTAAGCTCAGATGGCGCAGCTGTTTTAATCGAATATGCGCCTCCGGATTACAGTTTTACTTGTGCAGATCACCAAGGGAAAAGAGGCGGTGGCTTGGCAAACATTTACTCAAACCGGTTAAAATGTAAAGATGTCAGTTTTGGTAAATTCAAGTCCTTTGAGTATCTCGCCCTTGTTATCCATGGAGATTGTCACGTTCTAGTATTATCTGTGTATAGACTTCCAAAATTCAACGCGTCTTTTTTTGAGGAATTCTCTGACTTAATGTCAATTTTAATTACGAACTATGACACACTCTTAATAGTCGGCGACTTTAATTTTCATATAGATAATCAGTGTGACCAAAAAGTAAAAGAATTTATGAACCTCCTGGACTCTTTTGATTTGAGACAGCTCGTTAATCAGCCTACACATAAAGCAGGTCATACGTTAGACTTAGTGATTACTAAAGGACTAAAAGTTGATATAAAGCAGGTCATTGATACGGGTCTATCAGAACATTTTCTTCTACTTTTTAATATAGAAATAATGATAGAAAACACTCATGAGAAGCATATTGTTAAAAAACGCTTCTTTGACTCATCAGCAGCTTTAAAATCTATCTATCTAAAACTTACAAACATTCTAAGCAATCAGTCCGTTTATAGTGCCAACTATAATAGCGAGGATAATGTAAATAGTAAGGCAGAAAGATTTAATACAAAGGTGAGAGCTGCTGTTGACATAGTTGCACCTGAAAAGACAGTTAAAAATTTTTCTAGCATTGTTATACCATGGGAGACCCAAAGAGTGTCTGTTTTAAAGAGAACATGCTGTAGAGCTGAGCGTAAATGGAGGAAGACTAAACTAACTATCCACTATGAAATATTAAAAGTTAAAATAACAGAATACAATAACACAGTCCGTCTTGAGAGGTGCTGCTATTTCTCTTAAGATTATAAATAACAATGCTAGTAATCCCAGAGTCTTATTCTCGACGATTGATCGTCTGTTAAACCCAGGTAACTCAAAGGTATGCCTCCTAAGTACTTCCAGTAAAACCTGTGAGGCTATCGCTGTATTTTTCAATCAAAAAATTAATGATATTAGAAATAACATAGTATATCTCCCCAACACTAAGGATCCTCCTAAACCCCAGTATTCTGTTATAAACAAATTAAACTCTTTCACTAGGATAGATTTACCTGATTTACATAAAATAATTTCTCAAATGAAACCCTCCACCTGCGTCCTTGACCCAATACCAACAAATTTTTTCAAAGAAGTATCGGGCGTGCTAATTTATAATGTTCTTGACATAGTAAATTCGTCATTAGATACGGGGGTCTTCCCAGACTGTCTTAAGACTGCTGTAGTTAAACCCCTACTTAAGAAAAATAATCTCGACCCCTCTGCTCTTGAACATTTTAGACCCATCTCTAACCTGCCTTTCTTAAGTAAAATTCTAGAGAAGGCAGTCATTATGCAGTTAAATGAGCACCTCAATAAACATGCTATTCTTGATAAATTTCAATCAGGTTTTAGAACAAATCACAGCACAGAAACTGCACTTGTTAAAGTAGCAAATGATTTGCGGGTAAATGCAGACAGAGGTCATTTATCTGTTCTCATCCTCTTAGATCTGAGAGCCGCATTTGACACCATTGATCATAATATTCTGAGAAATTGCCTTAGTCAATGGGTGGGCCTCTCTAGCAGCATCTTAAATTGGTTTGAATCCTACCTGGCAGGGAGAAAATTCTTTGTTAGTTGTGGTAATTACAACTCAAAGACACATGATATCCTATATGGTGTTCCACAAGGCTCTATCCTGGGTCCGCTGCTCTTCTCAATTTACATGCTTCCATTATGTCAGATTATCTCAGGGCACAATATGAGCTACCACAGCTATGCTGATGACACACAGCTGTATTTATCAATTGCACCTGATGATCCCGATTCTCTTGATTCACTAACACAATGTCTAACTTGTATCTCAGAATGGATGAATAGTAACTTTCTCAAATTAAATAAAGAGAAAACTGAAATCTTAGTGATTGGCAATAATGGATACAATGAGGCTATTAGAAATAAACTGGATGCATTAGGATTAAAAGTCAAAACGGAGGTAAAAGCTTAGGGGTAACTGTTGACTGTAATCTAAATTTTAAATTGCATATTAATCAGATCACTAGGACAGCATTTTTTCACTTAAGAAACATAGCAAACGTTAGACCTCTTATATCATTGAAAGATGCTGAGAAATTAGTTCACGCGTTTGTTTTCAGTCAACTAGATTACTGTAACGCACTCCTCTCAGGACTACCCAAAAAAGACATAAATCGTTTGCAACTAGTGCAGAATGCAGCTGCTAGAATTCTTACCAGGAAAAGAAAATCCGAGCACATCTCTCCAGTTTTGATGTCACTACACTGGTTACCTGTGTCATTCAGGATTGACTTTAAAATTCTGCTTATGGTTTATAAAGCCTTAAATAATCTCGCCCCATCTTATATATCGGAATGTCTGACGTCTTATATTCCAAATTGAAACCTCAAATCCTCAACTGAGTGTCTCCTTAGAATTCCAAGAGCAAAACTTAAAAGAAGTGGTGAGGCGGCCTTCTGCTGTTATGCACCTAAAATCTGGAATAGCCTGCCAGTAGGAATTCGCCAGGCTAATACAGTGGAGCACTTTAAAAAACTGCTGAAAACACATTACTTTAACATGGCCTTTTCATAACTTCACTGTAATTTAAATCCTGATACTCTGTATATCCAATTCATTATAATAACTATTCATGGTGGCTCTAAAATCTGTACTAACCCCTACTCTATCTTCTGTTTCCTTTTCCGGTGTCCTTTTGCCACCACCATCTACTCAAAGCACCATGATGTTCCAACAATGATGGATGGATTAAAAGCCAGAAGTCTGTATGACCATCAGCATCAAGTGACTCCGTGAGAACCCTAACTACAAAGAGGACTATTTCATTTATGTTAGGTAGAATGCCAAGAGGGGACTGGGCGGTCTCGTGGCCTGGAACCCCTACAGATTTTATTTTTTTCTCCAGCTTTCTGGAGTTTTTTTTGTTTTTTCTGTCCACCCTGGCCATCGGACCTTACTCCTTTTCTATGTTAACTAATGTTGTCTTATTTAAATTTATTTTGTCCTTTATTTTTCTTTTCTTCATTATATAAAGCACTTTGAGCTACTTTTTGTATGGAAATGTGCTATATAAATAAATGTTGTTGTTGTTTCTGTCCACTATAAACGATCTACGCTCTAATTAATGTAAGTTACATCATTATATGAACGTATGTGAAACTCCAAGGGGCACTCCCTCAGCTCTTGGATTTTATATACGTCACAGCAGGGATAAGACCCAGATATTTACTGACCCTAGACGCGCCAATGATTTGTATCCAACAAACGCAGCATAACCAGCGTAAAATAACCTTTAAGAGCTTTCTTTGAACTTTTTCACTCGTGATCACCTCGTTTTCGTGTACTAAACAAACTCCTACCTTCCTCCTCCTCCATTCTTAACTAACACTATACGAGGCGAGGTGGAAAGCTCTTTACTTCTATATTATAGCAATCAGTAACAAAAATTGCACAAGAGCTTTCACACCTTCCAACACTGTACAGTTCTTAAGGAAAACGTTAACATGTCGCGTCTTATCGGAAGTAGAGCAATGCGCGTGCGCGTGCGCCAACCCGAAACCGGAATCTGACGTCATTTTCAGCAGTGTGCTGGTCGTTCTTCTAGGGAGAGCAAGAGTGTCACCTGTTTGTCTCGAGAGGATGTGTAGAGCTACCCGAGGGGGCTTCACTGTCTGGGGCAGGTAGGGTTGAAACACACTTCTGTCCTGGGTGGTTGCAAGTTGTCATTTTAGTTTTGAGAAAACGCCGTGTCCTCGCCAAATCGAGTATGAATGCTGGCGGAGTAAATGATAAATGTACTGGTGGGAGGTTATTTTTTTCTCGAAGCGACAGTCTAATTATAATAGGAAAAGGTGATGCGGCGGTTATTGTAAAACAAACAAGCAGCTAAGCGAAAACGCACCTGAATGACGCAGAGATGCAATGAAGTACCATAGCCAGGCCTAATCTCGTCATATGACACACTTTAATTAATATTCAATTAAGTTTTTAGTTTTTTTTTTGTGATTTAACATGCTTACCTTGGCGCGTCCTCAATTTGACGGCGAAAACCCCGTACAGCTGCCTTTTGTATTTGTAATAATTCTTGCTGAAATTTTATTTCTTTTTGGGGTTTTAATCATCCTCACAAATTGGGTATATAAGGTATACGCTGTACTCGTAAGAAAAGTAAATTGTGATTGCAGCATTGCGAACAGAATTCCCAGGCTGAAGACTCTGGCCTCCTTGCGTGTGATGAGAACAGAGGTGGTTAGGGCATCATGCGCTTATCTTGTGCTGTCTGCACTTTCATATTGCTGGGCATCTTTCTATATTACGAATTCCTTCTTTCCCATTCAGATATATAGAAATCGTGTCACCTAATGAGGACGGCTTTTGTAAAAGCATTTTGCTATAGTATGATCTTCATTGTAATAGTTTTTTATATAGTTTTAAAGGAGACCCTAAGGATCGAACGACTGCACTGTCGCAAACTAACGATGACCAAGTTGTTTTAGTGGACTTTTGCGTTTACAGTCTTCCTTTTATAATTGTGGCTATAAAGTCATTGAATGTGTTTTATGTGCGGTGTAGGAGGATTTGAAGGCGCACATTCCGCGCTGGGCAGTCTCTGTAGGTCATCTTACGACAAGGAGTCGTTTTGTTTTCTTACTGACCTTAAGTGAGAGACGAATTTTCAAATACAAATAACAAAGAGACGCTATGAAGAAATCATCATCTTATGGGGTTTCTTTGGAGAATACGGCATCTGAATTTATATCTGTTTCGCTTAAGCCTATGACCAAAGAAACTTGGAAAGCCAAACTGTATTCCCCAGCTATGTGGTGCCTTCCATTAACCGCTCTGTTTCGGACTCTCCACAGCAGTGATGACATTTGAAGTTTTGACCTTGTGATTAATCATTCAATATTACCTTGATTAAAATAAATACAAGGAATTTTCAGTTGACTGTACATATCCAAACAGTGAAATAAAATGGTTTGGTCTGAAGTCTGACACTTTTCATAGTAGGTTACTCAACTGATAACAGGTTTGTCAATTTGATTATGCATTTTCATTATATGTTTAAACAATATCTTACTAAATCTTTCAGTTCGGCTTGTGTTTGATTACTCTTCGCACTTTCATAAACGTGTACTGAAGGCACTGTTTTAATTTTAGTTAAACATTTTAGAATGTAGTAGGTCATCAGGCTTTTTTGAAAAGTGCTGGATCTAGAATTGGTTATTAAAAATAGTTGTGATATGTGTTATTTGTATTTTGGTTTATTTCTTGTTTTTTATGTTGATTTGGGAATAACTGTCATAACACCCTAAAATATAATTCCAATTTCTTACTTAATTCTGCTTAATTGTAGTAATCAACAAATATGATTTTTTTTGCTGTAGATAAAGTAATTTTATTAAAACAAGAGTTGTAATCACAGAGAAGTCAAGAGAAGGCATTTAACATAACATGACCTGGACAATCTTCAGAACAGAGAAACCCCCTAAAACACAGTTCTAGAGAAGTTCATAGTTCCACACACTGGCAAAGATGTTTAACAGTGCCCTACAGGAAGCAACTGTAGGATTTAAAGGATTTAGTGGTTTCTGTTGAGTCAACATTCTACTGGTCTAGGCATTGGGTATAATCAGACAAAACGCAAACAACGTGTTGGTTTGCATGCAAAACATTTTACACTGTGCTCTAAGGAGTGTTTAATGACATTATGCTGAGTCTCTATATTGTGCCAATGAGATCACATTGGGAGTATTTTGTGCCTTACTGGACGCCACAGCTTTAGAAACTGTACAGAAAAGAGCAACCAAATGCATCCTTAGGCTAAAGTACATGCCTTCCCTAGACAGACTAAGGAATAAATCCTGAAGATTTTCAGCATAGAAAACTGCATGCATACCTAATCCAGGTCTTTAGAATTCTTAAAGTTGTAAAGGTTGATCCAGCATAATTCGTTTAATTAAATAGTGGATGAAACATTCTAGGATGCTAGTGATAATTAAATAAGGTGCATTTAAGATATAATCCAAAGGTCACCTCTTCATGTAAATGATTGTTGGAATTTGGAACAAACTACCAATTAATGAGGTAAAAGTTTAATTTTTTTGAGCTTTTATAACATATCAGAATGAGATTATCACAGCCTAGCTATCAAGTAAGATAATGAGCTCAATAGACTTAATGGATATCTCTTGTTCATATTAAAGTATTTATGTTCTGAAACAGGATATGTGATAAACTTAAAATTATACTCTGGACTTGCTTGGCCATTTTGGGTATTTTAGAGCTTGATTGTTCTAACCTAGTTTCAGTTTCTGAAATTTTTGATAGAGGAAAAAATATTGGGTGCTGTTATTTGTTTTGTAATTGTACCTTTGCATCAGCGGAGACAAGGTTTCTACCTTTGTTTGACATGGTTCACTTTAAAAGTATATCATTTGCTGCCTTTTTAACATTTCTGATGCTGTTTTATATTTAACAGTTTGGGTAAGAGTTTTGTGTGTGTCCTTTTAAAAAGTGTTTTAAGAATACAGTGGATTAAAATGTTTTCCTGTTCTGAACTTGTCAGAAATGATAGTACACAGTTCTGTTGTTTTCCGCATTCACCCTTTAAATTGTCCAGTTCTTTGATAGTGCATGCTTTAATGAGTTTTTTTTAAAGACCCCTTATTTGCTCCTCACTTTTTGCTCTTCTGTCGGCACAGAGTGCGTATAATTTTTTTTTTTTTTTTTGCTTTTAGATTTGCTCCTTTTGACATTTGGTAAGTGCATTCTAAATAGCTTCAATCTATGTGTCATCTATTTTGTGTGTTAAATATCGTAGAAGACTGAAAGAGGAAATGGTAGCACAGAGGCCAAGGAATGTTTTACATTGGAGCTGTGCAGCTTAAGATGGAATTGTAGCCCAGGCACTAGCTGAAAGCAGTTTGCTAATTTTTGGCCTGTTGTCCATATAGATTTTTCTGTCTGTATTTTGAGTTGCATCACTCAAAGATCACAAAATATGTTAGTGCTATCTGGTAACTCTTAAGTGACCCAGTTAAATCATTGTTGGTGTGCAAGTGTACTGTGTGATGAACTTACACCTCATTTGTGGTTCTTGCCTTGCACTTCTAGAATAGTAGAATGAGTGTGTGTATGGGAGTCCACTGAGATGATTTGGCACCCAGTCAGGGTTTACTTTGTACCAGTGCTGCCAGCTTAGGCTCCACTGTTATTCTTAAAATTGTATTAAGTCAAATCATTCTTGTAAAAGGTCAGATAAAAAATACATGGATTTACTGATGTAAGAGGTAGAATTGCATTGTGTTTTTATGATTTTTGATACTATTGCAGTAACAAAGATGCTATCAACTGGAGTGTTGGGAGCATTAGCATACTGTAGTGTACTAGTGAACTATGTTCACATAACCTTATGCACTATCAGCTGCTTTACTTCTCTCTTACTACATAAGCTAAAAAAGGTAACAGTATACATTTTTGCAAAGTGTTAAACTCATAATTAGGGCAAAAAAATCTGTCCAGAAGTGAAACGTTGATAAAATTAAGCTCTTTGTGTTGTATTATTGATATTTGATCATTGATTACTTGAATCTTATCTCTAATGGTCAGTGTTTGTAAAGGATGCTCATTGGCATTTGTTCTGCTACAGTTGTACAGTGACACATTTCTTTTAAGATGTAAAGAGATTTTTAATCTTTCTAATTTTGGAGTTATGATAGTAGACCTTACCTTTGGATTGGTGTACTACTTTAGTTTATCAACCTCAGTGTCCTGGTCTCTTTTTTGCGTAAAGGTTCTATGTCTTCTTGTGTTAGTTATCTCCTTTCTGTGTCTGTAAATTCTGAATTTGGATTTTAAAATGCAGTTCTAATATTAGAGTGCATTATTATTAACACTCAGAATAAATAAAAATGAAATTTTTAAGTGTGTTGTATGTGTGTATTTTAAGGGTGTGAATAAAAAATGTTGAAGCATTTAGCTAAATTTAAAGATTAAAAACTGTTTAGGAAGTAAAAACTGTTAGCACCTAAGGCTCTGTCCCTTTCCCTTCCTACTCTACGCCTTCAATCACAATGCACTTTACAAAGCAAACACGATTTTAGTATAGCTTTCTTGTAAAACTACATAAATCCTATAAATCAGATTTGCACAACAGTTTCAAATCAAGCGTAATGACAAAGCCAACTCTGACTGTCCCAGGTAAAACTGGTCGTGAAACCCTTTCTCTTCAAAGCATGCAAACAGGGGAGGACTGAGGTGCACAATGAGAACTTATAAGTAATATGTGTGTTTCTGGCATGGCACATTTTCTAACATGGGCATGGAAGCAACATTCAGATTATAGCAAAGTAGAGAGAAAGTGTACATCTTTAGTAGAATCATTTCAATATACGCTCTCATATTCTAGTGACTTAATGTGACTGCAGTCAAAACTTACAGATTGTCACTACTGATTTAAGTAAGTTTTAGTGGCATAGTGGTGTAGAAAACTTTTTTACAGGCTTGCACAGTGTGTTCAATCTCTCAGCAAAGGAAAATGTCATGAGCTTTTGCCAAAGGAGTCAATCGAGTCCTTTCCCAAATGATGTGTTGGTTCAAAGTAGCAATCTGTGTGCCAGTGTCCTCTTTGAATGGCACTTTAGAAGAAAATCAATGAGAAAAAAATTAACCTTGTAAAGAAGGCATCATGATTTTGGTTTAGCCTCTCTTATTTTTGGTGCCCCAATTCTTGTGAATTTTCTTTTTATGAGATTGTAAGTTTACATTTTCATTTGAAATAAGCAAATCTTGCATTTGTAGACTGTATTCTTTCTCACTGTGGAAAAGCATTGGCATGATAAATGTTTGTAGGTATGAAACACAGAATAAGCAGTGGAGTCACCCTGTCATGCTAGCAGATATCAGAGAGTGGTCCACATTACATGCCAGTGCTCAGCAGAATATGCAAAAATGTGCTGAAAATTTAAATCAGACACCTTTAAGCTGCTGTAATATGGTATTAAGTTATAAGTTTTTTGAGAACATCTGCACAGTTTTCATTCTTCAGACTAAACATTTACTAGCTTTCTTGGATATTAACCACTTGTGCACACAGTGGGATACCACCATATTTCAAAATTTATTGGCTAACTAAAAAGATTACACTATTCAAGCTTTCGATGCAAGTCAGGCTCCTTTTTCAGGCATCTGCATCTTGCCTGGAGAATGGGCCTGAGTTACCTTGACAGCTTGCATATTGTAATTGTTGTGATGTGAAATTTTGCATACCATATTCAGAAATTACTATATCTGAACTCTGTCTGCTGCATGTTCTCACTACATTAGTTTTCTGAGCAGTGCTCTTTCAGTTTCCACTTCTTGCGTGCCCACTTAAAGTACTTGTGTGCTCACCCCCTCATGACCATCCTGGAAACACTCCAAACACCCCACAGAAAGGCAGAAATGTGCACAATTACAGACCGGAAATAAAAATTTTAGAGTGGCTTTGTGACATGAAGTTGTAGAGAGTGCATTTAGAATCGGTGGTGGCGATGTGGGGAGGAAATTGGGATGGATTATACCGTAAACAAGTCTCATGTGCTTGCTACGCAGTGATAGCCACCTGCAACCCAAAAGTTGCTGATAAACAGTGGTTTAGGTGTATGTGTGGTGTGTGTGATGTGTGGAGGGCCCATGTTCAGGGCTGTTTTCTGCCCTGTGCCCAGGGCTACTAGGAAAGAAATTGTTCCCAATGTCATAACCCAGAACTGGAAGAAGCTAGTATGAAAATGTATTCCTGTAAATCGGAGGACCTTTTGGCAGGGCTGGATGCAGATTAACGTCCTACCCAGGACGAATGCAGAATATATGTGTGTATATATATATATATATATATATATATTATATATATATATATATAATATATATATATATATGTGCATGTGATTTCTCAGTTTTTTTTATTTTTAATAAATTTGCAAAAATCTCAAGTAAACTTTTTTCACGTTGTCATTATGGGGTGTTGTGTGTAGAATTCTGAGTAAAAAAAATGAATTTAATCCATTTTGGAATAAGGCTGTAACATAACAAAATGTGGGAAAAGTGATGCGCTGTGAATACTTTCCAGATGCACTGTATATACTTTAATCTTTTAAAATATTTGGAGTGTTATAATCTTTAGCCATTTACAGCTCCTTTATATATCATTTTTTTTGGATATTTAATTTAGACTAAACAATGTCAAAAACCCCTTAGTGCATTAAGGATTAACATTTACTTTTTGAGTATATATTCCTTTACATACCCAAAATGTATATGTATGTATGTATGTATGTATGTATGTATATATATATATATATATATATATATATATATATGTGTGTGTGTGTGTGTGTCTGTGTATGTATATATATCCATGAAAACATATTAAAAAATTATAATTTTTGGGTTGAGTATCCATTTAACAAATTAAGGATGTGGCAGAACATCCTTAGCATACAGTGGAACCTCAGTTCACGAACGTCTCGGTACACGTACAACTCGGTTTACGACCAAAAAGTTCACCAAACTTTTGCCTCGGTTCACGACCACACACTCAGTATACGAACAAGCAAGTTTCCCTTTCGATTTGTGCGCGCCGATGATTTCCGCACGTATTGCATTGTTCTCGGTCAGACATGCGTGCGTGCTTTCGCTGTGAACTCTTTGTGCTCTATTTCATTTCCCTTCCGGTTCGTACACGCTGATTACTGTATTTAAGCACGTGTTCAGCCTCACCCTGTTCATTGTTCTCAGTCAGATGTGCGTGCTTTACCTGTGAACTCTTTGTGCTCTACAGTATTTCGTGTGCTTTTGCAGTTAACTATGGCTTCTAAGCAAGTGAAGAGTGGTGAGAAGAAAGTTTTGCAGAAAATTGAAATCGAAGTAAAGAAAGAAATTACTGAAAAGTATGAGCATGGCGTTCATATTACTGATCTTGCCGCCGAGTACAAGAAGTCAAAATCTACGATTTCGACTATTCTAAAGCAGAAAGAATCTATTAAAGCAGCTGATGTTGCAAAAGGAGTTACAGCGTTAACCAGGCAGAAGCCTCAAGTGCTGGAAAAGGTGTAAAAACCGTTGCTAGTGTGGTTGAACGAGAAGCAACTTGCAGGGGATAGCGTAAGTGAGGCGATGTTATGCGAGAAAGCCAGGAAGATTCATGGCAGTTTGCTGCAAAACTATCCTTCTATGAGTGGCGAAAGTGAGGAATTTAAAGCCAGTAGAGGATGGTTTGAAAAGTTTCGCAAGAGAAGTGGCATTCATAGTGTGGTAAAGCATGGAGAGGCTGCTAGTTCCGACGCTGAAGCTGTGAAAGAATTTGTGAAAAATTTCACAAAATTAGTGGAGGACGAAGGCTACATCCCGCAACAAGTCTTCAACTGCGATGGGACCGAATTGTTCTCCACCCAGTTCCTCCTCACTTCATGCCAGAACTCGACTCATGCAAGATTAGTTTTCTTGGTGGTTTATGGTTAGTTTTCATATTATGGATTTTTCAGATGTTCATTTTTCGGTTCGTAGTGTGAATTGTTGCAGTGTTACTTTTCTCTTTTTTCAAATGTTCCTTTTTTCCCCCCTGTGCTTAAAACTCATTTAAAAAGAGTGTTTACAGCGATCAGGTTGTAATGCTATTAGCGTGAACTCCTGCAATGTTACTTTCTTGGTTGCTTATGGTTGGCTTTTAAATAAAGTTCGGATTTGTTCAAATGTTCCTTTCTTTCCCCTGTGCTTAAAACTCATTTAAAAAGCGTGTTTACAGCGATCGGGTTCTAATGCTATTAGCGTGAACTCCTGCAATGTTACTTTCTTGGTTGCTTATGGTTGGCTTTTAAATAAAGTTCGGATTTGTTCAAATGTTCCTTTTTTTTCCCTGTGCTTAAAACTCAAAAAAAAAAAAAAGTTTACAGCGATCGGGTCATAAGGCTACAGTATAGCGCGAACTCTTGCAATGTTAGTTTTCTCTGTTGTTCAAGGTTTTCTCAGTGTTATTCAATGTTTTTACATTTAGTTTACTATTACGCTGTGCATTCTATGGTTTAATCAACTATATTTGTGCTTAAAAACTTAAAAAAAAAAAAAAAAATATATATATTTACATACAGTTCATATGGTCTGGAACGGATTAATTGTATTTACATACAATTAAAATTGTATGGGGGAAATTGCTTCGGTTCACAACCAAATCGGTTTACGACCAGAGTATTGGAACAAATTATGGTCGTGAACCGAGGTTCCACTGTACTCGTTCATACCAGGCAGATCTACAGCTATGAAGTAGCTTAACATGCACACCACTGGGAAGTCGGAGAAAACACACAGTTTATGGAGCAAAGCCACACAGACACTGAGAATGTATAAACTATGCAAATGCTGCATTGAAATTAAACCCCTGTTGGAAAGCTTCACAATGCAGCTATTGTATATTTAGTTTTCTTGGTATTTGTGTGCTTTTTTTTTGGTTCGTCCTGCCCTGGTCTTTCACAAAAAGAAGGTATACCCTTAAACAGTTCAAAAATTCAAGGTTGCTCTTGCCTTGTAAAATGGTTGTGGGTGGCTGCTGCCATGTCATTGTCTCATTCCAGAATATCATTACACAGCAAAACTTGTTAAAAGTGCATTAGTAGTAGCTGTTTTATTTGTGTGTTGTGTTTTTTTTTTTTTTTTTTTTTTTTTTCCTCCTGTGATGGCTTTAAGGCTCATGTGATCTGCACAGTCATATGTGCTTTGTTTGATGTGCTGTCTGATCAAAGTAAATGAAGCAAGAGATTTGCTCTAAACATGTGACTTAAATCACTGTGCTCAATGGGGAACTTTTACTTTTTACTCATTAGAACTGGGATTGCCATAGTATAGCACAGTTTAAAAAAAAAAGATAAATACTGTAGTATGAAAACTGCTATTGGCTTTCCTTTTGTAATAGGTTCTAATGAGAACTGATGTCCTATCCAGGTGGTGTTCCTGCCTGGTGCCTGATGATTGCTGCGATAGGCTCCAATGCCCTGAAACACAGCACTGGATATTGGATGGATGGAGGTAACATATAAAGGAAGCATGATGTCAGTTTCTTTAATAGGGATGTTAGGTATGATTTTAATATGTTAAAGTTTCAAACTGTTTTCCTTACCCTTTTGTATATGTGGTGCTTGGATGGATTTTTGAAATTTTGATTTGTAGCATTTTCATTTATTTCAAACAAGTTTTGTAGTCTCTTCCTCTCTGAGAGTGAGTCCCGAAGAGATAATGTCATTGGCTGTCCAAGAGCAAGAGTAAAATACCACTTCAATTCTAAGTGTCTGTGTATATTAGCTAGTGCTGGGCGGTATACCGGTTCATACCGAAAACCGTTTTTTATTTTTTTTATGATATGGATTTTTCTTATACCGCAACACCGGTTTAAATTGCCTAAACGACGTTCAGAACGTGGCGCAGCGGGAAACAGTTCAAGTAGGGACCTTTTTCACTGCTACACCGCTAAACACAGATTTGTTGCACTAGGGCTCTTTTTCACTGCTACACCACCAAATAGTGGGCGGTAGCATAGGAATGCTGCGTGGTGAAAATGGACAGAGAGCCTGGAGATACTTTAGTTTTAAAAGGTCAGATGTGTAAATACTGTTTCTATACTACTGGATAATACTGCAAGCCAAGTTGTACTTGTTTTATTTGTTTTCAATACTGTGTAATGTACCTGGGTACTGTGTAATAGTGTGACGACATGTTTTCAAACCCCGTCATAAGTTATATAGCACATTAAATGCTTTGTGTTAAGTGATTCTTAAACTGACTTCTTCTTGCACTAACAGGAGGCGCCGGCAGCGATTGCCGCACAGAATACATTCACTTCATGATCTTCCTTCTCTGTAAACATTTAGAATGCTAAAATAAATACTTAATATAATTTTCATGGTGAAATGCATTAAAGAATGCATTAATCATATGGGGCACGGCGGCGTGCCTGCCTTGCATTTGCATGTTTTTCTGGTGGGTTTACTCGGCGCTTCAGTTTCCTTTCAAAGTCATGTAGGATGTGTGGTTTTGTTGTGCTATATTGACCCTGCTAGTGTATGTTTTGCTTGTATTTATCCTTCGATGTGCTGGCGACTCGTTCAGAGATGGGTGCAACTCTGAATGGATGGCATAATTAAACATGTATAACGAAGATATTTTTAAAGTTCTGAACACTCTGTGGGCTAAGTTAATAACTAATTTTAATTTCACAAAGACGTTTATCGTGTGGTGATTGGTTATGTGGAGAAAGAAAAAGGACGGATAGGAAATGGGGTTTTGGTACGTCAGATAGAGACAGCACGCGTGCAATAAAGAAAGCCCGCTCAGAAGAACATGCATTGAATTCTGTGTTCGTGTCTCCGACCACCAGATCACAAACCCAACATTTACACAATATTTAAGTTAAACCTGTGCGATACCCTTTCATACATCCAGTTTTTTGGAGCCTCGTCACACCTGCCATAAAGTTCTCTACACTGAACATACATCTGGGGACCCCTTACTGCGAGGGAGCAGCACTACCACCTCACTACCGTGCATGTTTAATACCTGCTTTAATGCATTTCATCATGAAAGTGATATCAAGTATTTATCTTAGCATTCTAAATTTTTTAGAGAGTAGGAATACCATGAAATGAATGGATTCTGTGCGGTGATTGCTGCCTCCTCTTAGTGTGGGAGAAGTCAGTTTAAGAAGCATAGTGATTAACAACTGGGTCGGGGAACACAACACAAAGCATTTAATGTGCTGCATTAACTTATGACGGGGTTTGAGAAAATCAAGTAAATTAAACATTGATTTTGGGATGAAGTTTAGTTTATGACATTCTACTTTAATTATGAAGTAAACTATGAAAATAAAGTGGAATTGTCGAGCATAAAGTCAGCATGTCGACTTTATTCTTGACATATACCGGTAGTTTGTTTTTTTTCTTCCCTCTTTACTGTATTTTTTTTTTCTTCACCGTGGCCCTAATGCACTTCCGTAGGGCTATACCACAAATAGCATTATACAGTAAATGCAAGTTGCAGTTATTTTATTTATGTATATAGCTTAGCTTGAAGCAAGGCCCATATTAATGCAGTTTGCCTAAATGATGGTACAGTTGGTGTTATGGTGTATAAAATCTGTACATTTTGGTTTCCATTATATTTTGTTCGAGACAAGACAACTGATGAACTAAGACAGATCAAAGCAGGTTTTGTCACACCTCACTTTCAAACAGCTGTTTCCTACATTGAAAGGAAGACATTCTGGGGCTCAATTATTTTACAACCCGGGAAAGGATGCTCTGCTGACACCCCAGGCTATTGATTACTTTATGGATGGACGTCTGGGATTTATGGCCTGGGAAAGGGAAACAGGCAATATCAAAGAACTTTATTATCTGGGAAAGAGTTTGAGCAAAATTCATCAATCACATTGACAGCCAGCCAATCAGGTTCATGTGTTGTGTAACCAAGGCATGATATTTCATAATAAATATGCCTTGGTCTGGAAGAGGAGCAGAGGGAGGAGAAGGAGGAGAAGAACGAAGAAGAAGGAGCAGGAGGGAGAAGAAGAGGAAGAGGAACAGACGAAGACGACATTGGTCGTCAGAAAGGCATCATGAACATCCATTGCTAAATCAAACGCCTCCCTGGGACATTCATCCTTGTCATTTCAACTTTTTCGTAAGCTTTTCCTAAAGACTATATATATTCAGACTTTCCTATCAGTACTTATTTTCTATTCTTTGTTCCAGTGGTATTATTATTATTCTCTTATTCTTGTAATAAATACTATGCTGCTTTTAACTTTCTATGCTTTGTTTTAATGTCTAGAGTGATTGAAGTAATAAGTTAGATTTCTTTGAGCACCTGGGGTAGCCAGATTTTTGCCATTATTTCTGTGCTGCGAGGTTTATAAGGCTGAGAGTGAGGCGCCACTCGATAGTTAAGGGACAGTATGAAAAGAAGGTATTCTTGGCTGATAAATGGCCTATAGTCAAGGATACTGAGTCTTTGTATGTTTTAATATTTTCTTGCAGACCAAAAGTAACATTTAGGTCTGAGGTCTATTTAAAACATCATATGTTGTCCGTGCCGATAATAAGTAAGTCTCTTGAAGTGCTGAGTGACAGGCTGATGTGTGGTATAAAGTGCAAAGGGTTAATCAGCGTGTGTGTGTCATTCATAGGGCACTGTTGTGGTTAGGGTCTGTGTGTGTGTGTTTATCTATGTGTGTGTGTGTTCATTTTAAAGTGCAACAGTAGACCAACCCGATAACGAACCTGACGAGAACATTTACCCTTGAGAGAACAGGTAAAGGGTAAGTAGAGGGAAATACTACGATAATACAGTTGGTAAGGATGTCATCACAAAGTTGTACTTGTTTTATTTTATTTTAATTTGGTGAATACTGTGTAATGCACCTGGGCTTGAAGTCTTGAAGTAATAGTGCAGCTATCAGTAATAATACTATTATTTATTTTATTGTTATTGTTTATTAGTTTAAATATTATGCAGTTTATTGATGGTAAAGTTGTTGAAAAAGTCACTTTAATGTGTCAGTGGACAGAGATAGTTAACATTAACAAAGTGTAGTTGGTTCACAAAAAATATTTACTATTTATTACTTTTCTAAGACATGTTCAGTGCAATACAAGTTTTGACAAGCACCTCTGGATATTTTACTAAGTCTAAATGCCTCTTTGGATGGTTGAAAATATGTTGTCAAAATCATAGTTTAAGTTTTTGCGAAATTTGTTCAATAAAAAGGTTCTATATTTTGATTGCAACTGTCATGCAATGTGATTCCTTTTCTTCATTAGTGTCACCCCCTTGAAAAGTATCACTTTATGGGGCCATGCAAACCTGTATTAATACTTGTGTGCACATTAAAATGTTTTTTTGTGCAGTGTACAATTCTCATAACAGTGGAATAGGTTATTCTTAGCCAGTCTACTGCAGTAATTGCAGTGGATAATGTGGTTAACATTCACTCATGCATGGGGAAAAAATACCGTAGAATACCGTGAAACCGGGATAATTTAGAAAAATACTGTGATATAGAATTTTGGTCATACCGCCCACCCCTAATATTAGCCAGTAAAAGCTGTATTGCCTTGTTGCCAAGTTATGGGAGCCCCCACTATGACAGATGAGTATGCAGAAGCATCACAAGAAGCTTGCCACACGGAGCAGCGGTTCTGCATATGTGTTTCTTGGACTGTAAAAGTGTATGAATTTTACCTGGCTTTGTCTGGTGAACATCCAAAGACAATGGGCGTAGTTGTAGTGCCGTGGGGTTAATTAGATATATCAGAAGTACAGTGGAACCCCGGTTTACAAGCAGCTCGGTATACGAGTAATTCGGTTTACGAGCCACAATCCGAGCAAAATTTCTGCCCGGTGTACGAGGCTTGCCCGTTTTACGAGCCGAGCTCCGAAACGTCACTGCTAGTTTCCGCTTTGCCTTTCTTACCCGGAAACGTCTACCCCTTCTACCCAGAGCCATATCATACATATTGGGCATTAACCATGTCTTCAAAGAAGGTAGGAAGTGGAAAGGACAGCAGCAAGAAGAAAAGGATGCTGTCAGTCGAGTTGAAGCAGGAAATTATAGAAAAGCATGAGAGAGGTGTGCGTGTGATGGAACTCGCCAAAATTTACGACCGCAGTACGTCCACGATATGCACAATACTAAAGCAAAAGGAGACCATAAAGAGTGTAAAAGTAGCAAAAGGCATGACCGTAATTACACAGCAAAGGTCGGCTATCCACGAACAAATGGAAAACCTGCTGTTATTGTGGATAAAAGAGAAAGAGTTGGCAGGAGATATACTTACTGAAACAGTCATAAGCGAGAAAGCTCGCATCATTTACAATGACCTGAAGCAGAAAGAACCATCCACATCTATGGATGTAGTAGAACCAGAATTCAAGGCTAGTCATGGATGGTTCGACAGATTTAAGAAGCGATCAGGCATTCACTCTGTCGTAAGACATGGCGAGGCAGCAAGTGCAGACCAGAAGGCAGCTGGCGAGTTCATCACACGTTTCGCGCAGCTCATCGAGGCAGAATGTTACATCCCCCAGCAAGTTTTTAATTGCGACGAGACGGGGCTTTTTTGGAAGAAAATGCCCCGTAGGACGTACATCACAGCAGAGGAGACGAAGATGCCAGGACATAAGCCGATGAAGGACCGCCTCACCCTTGCATTGTGTGCAAATGCTAGCGGTGACTTTAAAGTGAAGCCACTGCTAGTCTATCATTCAGAGAATCCTCGAGCCTTTAAGACTCACAGGATTCTTAAAGAAAAACTGCAAGTGATGTGGCGCGCCAATCCAAAGGCATGGGTTACGCGGCAGTTCTTCATCGACTGGGTAAATCTCTGCTTTGGACCTGCGGTGAAGAAGTATCTTCAAGAAAACAAACTGCCTCTGCAAGCGTTACTCGTCCTCGACAATGCTCCAGCCCACCCGCCCGGTCTCCAAGACAACATCCGGGAAGAATATCAATTCATAAAAGTCCTCTACCTCCCACCCAACACGACTTCAATCCTGCAACCGATGGATCAGCAGGTCATTTCCAATTTCAAAAAGCTCTACACGAAGCATCTGTTCAAACGATGCTTTGATGTGACAGAAAATACGGAGCTAACACTCCGAGAGTTTTGGAAAGAACATTTCAACATCGTGCAATGCCTACGCATGATTGACCTGGCGTGGAAAGAAGTGACCAGAAGAACACTGAATTCTGCATGGAAGAAGTTATGGCCTGATGCGGTTGCAGCAAGGGACTTTGAAGGATTTGGTCTTGATACCGAGACCGAGATCGAGACCAACGTGCCCGACGTAGATCCAGTGCATGAAATCGTGTCCCTCGGCAAGTCGATGGGTCTGCAGGTTGACGAGGGTGATATCAACGAGCTTGTCGAGGAACATGAGGAGGAACTCTCAACACAGGAGTTGCTTGAGCTGCAGGACATGCAACGTACAGAGGCTCTGCAAGAGATCAGCGGTAGTGAGGAGGAAGTCGAGACAGAGAAAATTTCGACAAGTGAAATTAAAGAAGTGCTGGGAATGTGGGAGAAGGTTACAAGTTTCATTGAAAAGAAACATCCAGAAAAAGTTGCAACTAGTCGTTCTTTAGCAAATTATGATGACACCTGCTTGGCTCACTTCCGTAAGCTTTTAAAAAGCAGGCAAAAGCAAACGTCGTTGCATAGGTATCTTTGTACTAAAACTGAAACTGCTATAAGTGAAGGTGCCGAAAGTGCAGCCAAAAAGGCAAAAACAGATGATTAGCATAAAAAAAAAATCATACGTACGTAATGTTAAGTGTTAGGCTAAGTTTAAAGTTAAGAAAGTTTATTTTTTTGCAATTCATGTACGTACGTACAGTTAAAGTTCAATTTTAGTTTTTTTTGATGTGAAGGTGCCGAAAATGCAGCCAGTCCTCCCTCCCTCCCTCCCTCCTCCCTCCCTCCTTCCTCAGCAACTCTCCGTTATCTGCCGCCAAGGTAAGATTACATTTTCTTAAGTTGGTTTATCTTTTATTTAACTATATTTACTAATACAGTATTTTGATGTTTGTTTCTTATTTAAAAACATGTTTTTTTTCCATTATTTATGATATTTTGGGGACTTTTTGGGAGGGCTGGAACGGATTAATCTCATTTCCATTATTTTAAATGGGGGAAAATTTGTTCGGTTTACGAGCAGATCGGGTTACGACCTCGGTTCTGGAACGGATTAAACTCGTAACCTGGGGTTCCACTGTACTATGTAACTAACTCAGTGCTTTGTTTGCATACATGCAATATTGGTAGTTTTTTTTTTAAACCAGGGGCTAATGTTATTAGTTCAATGAAGCTCCTTACTCTTGAATATGGCATACATACAATTGCACATGACTAAAACATTCTTGTCATTGACCAATTTTTGCTTCTCCTAGTGAGTTGTCTTGGCTTTTGTTGATAGTCACTGCAAAATATAATTTTAGAGGAAATTATTCTTTTGAATTGAAATGGGAACTCAGACAGGGTAGTGGTAATTTTGGACATTGCTATTATTATTATGTTTACAGTTTTCATTTGTTTGTCATTCACGCAAGCATTACTTTTTGTGTTTTTCGTTAGTTGTTTGTTCAAGCTTCTATTTTTTTTATTTTTCTGCCCTGGCCATAGCCATTTTATGTTGAGCTTTAGCTTATTATAAATAGCAATGTCATTTAGAGCCTGCACATTTAGGTGGTGCCGTGGATTGAATGTTTTAATTTGGGGTTTGTTTTCTGTTGTGGTTGAAATGCAAGAAAATAAAACCCAATACCATGGTTTGGAGGCTTCTTAAATGATTGCTGGGGTGGGTATACTAGCTCATTTCAAGCACTGATTTTCTGCTTGTAAATGTAGAAATTAGATGATACTGGAGTCTGAAAGTAAACAATGAAGAGAAGAATTTTTTATGAAGGCATGAGGTTCAAAGCAGGAGAGAAGTAAGTATTTTATAGAAGAGAACAAGTAAAAAGAAATAATCTTGTGAACTACTGTATATGCACAGTTGTCAACCCCTCTCCATTTTGGTCATATGGGGTGTGTTAACTGAAATGTGCTGGTATCTTTCTAGCTATGTATTTACAGCGGGGAAAATAAGTATTGAACGCATCAACGTTTTTATCAGTACAGTAATCCCTCCTCCATCGCGGGGGTTGCGTTCCAGAGCCACCCGCGAAATAAGAAAATCCGTGAAGTAGAAACCATATGTTTATATGGTTATTTTTATATTGTCATGCTTGGGTCACAGATTTGCGCAGAAACACAGGAGGTTGTAGAGAGACAGGAACGTTATTCAAACACTGCAAACAAACATTTGTCTCTTTTTCAAAAGTTTAAACTGTGCTCCATGACAAGACAGAGATGACAGTTCCGTCTCACAATTAAAAGAATGCAAACGTATCTTCCTCTTCAAAGGAGTCAGGAGCAGAGACTGTCATAAAGGCAGAGGAAAATCAATAGGGCTGTTTGGCTTTTAAGTATGCGAAGCACCGCGGCACAAAGCTGTTGAAGGCGGCAGCTCACACCCCCTCCGTCAACAGCACAGAAAGAGAGAGAGAGACAGAGAAAAACAAGCAAGCAAAAATCAATACGTGCCCTTCGAGCTTTTAAGTATGCGAAGCACGGTGCAGCATGTCGTTTCAGGAAGCAGCTGCACAAAAGATAGCAACGTGAAGATAATCTTTCAGCATTTTTAGACTAGCGTCCGTATCGTCTAGGTGTGGGAACAGCCCCCCTGCTCAATCCCCCTACGTCAGGATCAGAGAAAGTCAGCACAAGAGAAAGAGAAATGTAAGCTGGGTAGCTTCTCAGCCATCTGCCAATAGCGTCCCTTGTATGAAATCAACTGGGCAAACCAACTGAGGAAGCATGTACCAGAAATTAAAAGACCCATTGTCCGCAGAAACCCGCGAAGCAGCGAAAAATCCGCGATATATATTTAAATATGCTTACATATAAAATCCGCGATGGAGTGAAGCCGCGAAAGGCGAAGCACGATATAGCGAGGGATTACTGTAAATATATGTCGGTAACAGCCCAAGTAATCCAAACATCCAAAGAAAGCAAAACAAATAAGTCCATAAGTTATGTATAATAAAGTGGTATGACACAGGGAATAAGTATTGAACATGCTTACTGAAATTTATTAAATACTTAGTAGAAACGCATAATGACCGCTTCAAAACGCCTTTTATATGGAGAAACTAGCCGCATGCATTGCTTAGGTGTGATATTGGCCTATTTTTCCACACAAACTGTCTTCAAATCTTGAAGGTTCAGGGTCGTCTTTTATGAACGCTGATCTTCAGTTCTTTCCATAGATTTTCTCCCAGTATTTCATTGGCTTGTCCAAATGTTGTGCAGTAAACTTTAAACAAGCTTCAATATGCTTTTTCTTCAGTGGTGAAGTCTTGTGCAGTGACCGTTTATAGAGACCATGGCATTGAGTGCATTACTTACTGTTTTCCTTGAAACAACTGTACCTGCTAATTCCAGGTCTATCTGAAGCTCTCCACGAGTGGTCCTTGGCTCTTGGACAACTCTTCTGATGATTGTTTTGACTCCTCTGTCAGAAATCTTGCGAGGAGCACCTGGTCATGGCTGGTTTATAGTGAAATGATGTTCTTTCCACTTCCGGATTATGGCCCCAGTGGTGCTCACTGGAACATTCAGAAGTTTAGAAATCCGTCTGTAACCAGTACCATCAGTATGTTTTGCAACAATTAGGTTGTGAAGCTCCTGAGAGAGCTCTTTGCTTTTACCCATCATGAGATGCTTCTTGTGTGACACCTTATTAATTAGAAAACTTTTTATAGGCCATCAATTAGGACTAAACCAGCTGATATTAATTTGCACTGATAGGGGGCAGAATTGCTTTTTAAATACTGACAGATTTCAGCTGGTGTTTTGGCTCTCCTTGCCTTTTTGGACCTTCTTTGTGTGTTCAATACTTTTTCCCTGTGTCATTCCACTTTAGTATTACACAGTATATAATATACAGTATATATATATATATATATATATATATATATATATATATATCCTCTTTAATAAAATCCCTTTGTGCGTCCAGGTGTCCGTGTGTGTCTTCTGGTGAAGTGCGCATGCGCGGGGCACGGTGCGATGTGCAATATTACTGTCAGAGAAAGTTACAGGCGTTTTACGGAAATACAAACCAGTATTACTGCGAGAGGAAATTAAAGGTACACAATACAGTGACGCGTATTACTAGGGATGCATGATAATATCGGATTTATATTTGTATCGGCAGATAATGGGTTAAAATAATTTTATCGGCATCGGACCGATGACTAAATTGGACCGATAATTCAAACCGATATTGATGACGCATTTACTGTGTTCCGGATGTGGCGAACGTTTAGGCGACGCTGGGCTACTGTGCGAAAATGTCTGCGGTGTGGAAGGTTTTCAAAGTGAGTGAGAGTGACATAAAATATGCCATTTGCAACGCTTGTTCGACTAATGTTTTGCGCAGAGGGACCAAAGTGCGAAATTTCAATACCACTAACTTAATTACACACTTGAAGACGCGCCATCCCGACAAATATACAGAATTTCTCAGAGCAAAAGAGGAGAGTCCTGCGCCACCGCACACAAAATCAAAAACTGCAGTTTTTCAACGTGTTGAACAGTTACTTGAAAAATCAAAGAAATTTGATAAAGATAACCCTAAAGCTCAAACAATTACTGCAAAGGTGATGGAATTTATTGCTCTGGACGATCAGCCATTTTCTGTTGCAGAAGATACAGGATTTCGAAGGCTGCTTGAGTATCTCGAGCCCCGTTACCAGATACCCAGTCACCATTATTTTTCGGACATAGCGCTTCCAGAGTTGCATAAGATTGTGGAAAGTCATGTGCACACACTCCTTGCTGAAGATGTCACAGCCATAAGCTTTACCACTGATATATGGACATCTGATATGAGTGCTATTAGTATGCTTAGTTTAACTGCTCAGTGGATCGACCACAAGTTTGAATTGCAGAAAGCAATCTTGCACGCCCAAGAATGCTCTGGATCACACACGGGTGCTGCACTCTCTGTAGCGTTTAAAAGAATGCTTGAAACATAGAAAATACCCAAAGAGAACGTTCATGTAGTATTACGAGACAATGCACGCAACATTGCAAAGGCTATGGAGGAATGCGGGATCCCAAGTTTGCCATGTATGGCTCATACTTTACAGCTTGCCGTGAACGATGGCGTACTATCCCAGCACAGTGTCTCTGATACAATAGCGATCGGCAGAAAAATAGTCGGTCACTTTAAGCATTCACAATTAGCCAACTCGCGTCTCAAAACTATACAAACTGAACTTGGTATGCAGCCGAAAATGCTTCAGCAAGATGTTTCGACTAGATGGAGCAGCACATTCTATATGCTGCAAAGCTTGCTGGAGCTGAAAAGAGCCCTTGGGGCTTATGCCTCCGATTTTGAGTTACCTGTAACTCGAACGCCTAATCAGTGGGGTTTGATCGAGAACATAATCACACTCCTTGCTCCATTTGAACAACTGACAAAAGAAATTTGCCAGTCTGAAGCCTTGGCTTCTAACGTTATTCCCTCAATTAATGCCTTAAAACGACTGTTGACTAAAAGTGCTCATACTGACTTCGGAGTCAAAACCAGTAAAAGCGCTCTCTTGGAGGCTGTAAACAATCGTTTCATTGAGATTTACAAAGAATCCATGTACTGTGTTGCCACTATTGTAGACCCGAGATACAAAGACCGCTATTTCGATGCAGATGTAAAATCACTGGCATTCAAAATGTTGCAAGCTCAGGTGGAACTTGCATCGAACGAAATGCAGACGACTGAATCACAGATAGATGGTCCACAACAGAAAAGTGCCAAGAGAAATGACGAAGTGGCTTGCATGCTCTTCGAAATGTACAACGAAATTCTTGAAGAGAACACATTGATGCCTCAGGAAAACCGCCAGATGACAACAGAGGTGAGTTAAAAAAAAAAAAAAAAAAGCTCTGTGGAGATCTTTACAACATTGTTTTAAGTAAATAACATGGGCTGTCGGATATAATATCACTATTCTAACATAATTTGAATGTATACAAAATCTTGGAAGACAAGAAGGAAAAACGGCAATCAAGTGTAAAAAGAGTGGTTGTTGGTTTTACCTCACACTAACTTTGGCTTCATGTTATTTAAGACGTGCTGGACACTTTTGTGGGATTTTACAGATATGTTTTTGCACGTAACTTTTTAGGATCAGTCTATGCGTATTTCTAAATTGTTAACCCATATTGTTATTAGTCACTAGTTAAACGGTCGGCATCTTCTGTGTTAAACACAACCATTTTAAAGATTGCTAGTTTTCATCAAGCGACTGAGCCAACTATAGCCTATGCTTCTTTGCTTCATATTTTTGTTCGGTGCGTGTTAACTAAATAGTTTCATAAATAAACAAACTCGTTTTACATTATTTTGTTACTTTGAAAAATGCTGTCTGTTAATAATTGATTATAATACTTTGTTGAGGTCTTTTAAGTATTTTGTGTAACATTTAATACACTTGTTTCATTTGTAAAACACTTAAAGGGTCACAATGCTTCAGTTTATTTACTGTAAAAAATAGACAAAGGGATATAAGGTCCTCTGGCCTCTAGGAAAAAAAGAAAAAATGACTGCATTTACTTTGTTTGAGCAATCACTGACAATTTTGGTTGTTTTTCTTTTGAACATTGTCTTTAGAAAGTGCCAGTGCGGTTTGTGTCTTATTTCTCTTTGCGTTGCTTTTTGTGGGACAGCCAATCACATTCATGGAAGACACTGTTTTCAACTGAGTCTCTTAAGCAATAATGAGCAACTTGTAAGCAGATCATGATCATGCCCAATGCGTCGATCGCGATTGACCGGTAGATCGCGTTGCATTCAAAAAAAATTTTTTTTAAACGTTAGTCTATCATATATTATCCCTATGGCATTTGGCACTTGATTGACATACAGGGCGGCCAGTCTGAGATCTCTTTTCTTCTAACACACTGGTCATCCCGCACGCACGATCAAACGTGCGAGCTACTGCAAAACTCCGGCTGTGATCTAGGTAGCCTTCCAATTTATATCGACTAAAGAAGGGATATAAAAAAAAAAAAAAAAATTTTGTTTGGGCAGGATATGGGCTGGATGTGGAATTGGAAGAGGATTTTTTACTCAGTGTCACAATCGAAGAGTGTTTGTCTGATATGTCAATCTATCATTGCTATTCCAAAGAAGGAAAATGTGGAAAGGCACTTTCGAACTGTTCATAAAAACTACGAAACTGACTTCCTTCCGAAAAGCGATCCGAGAAAGAGAAAGGAGAGGGAAGTAAAATCGCCGTTAATCGGACAGCCGTCATTTTTCACATTCAGCCGAAGTCTGGGGCTCATGAACAGTTTTGGAACTTACTCACAGAGAAAAAGTTCCCAAAAATGAGGAAATGTGCTGCCTCCTTGACTGCATTATTCGGCTCCACTTATTTATGCGAGTCAGCCTTTTCCCATATGAAGATTATTAAATCCAAGTACTGTAGTGACCATAAATGTATTGAATTGTTATTGTGCCATAAGGGTTATTCAGTTATGCAAGGTACGACAACATATATTTTATGTATAATGTATACTCTGTATGTATATATATATATATATATATATATATATATATATATATATATATATATATATATATATATATATATATATAATATTTTTAATGTAGGTAGATCATTTCGATCTGGTCATTTTAAAAGTACCTCGCAAGCCGAAAAAGTGTGGGCACCCCTGATCTACAGTGAAAAGCAAAAATATTAATAATGTTTCAAAAAACAGCAAATACAATACAGACATACATTCAATTCAAATGCCATATACTTATTTTTATTGTAAGGATTCTAATCTTAATCTGACAGCCCTGGTAAAAGCCAAAATGCAGATCTATCTTTTAGATATGAAAGATGACACAGAATATAATACTGTATATGTATGCATGCTACTTGGCAGGTGCAGGGATTTCTTTCTGAAGCACCAATCCCGAGGAATGAAAATCCACGGAAGTATTGGAACAACAACTGGAGTCGGTTTCCTACCATTGCCAAAGTAGCACACAAGTTGCTGTCAGCCCCATGTACTAGCGTGGATAGCGAGAGATTATTCAGTTTGGCTTCTAATGTGATCAACGAAAAGAGATGCAGAATTTCCTGTGTTTTCTAATAAATAGAAAAGAATGATAAGCCTCCAGAAAAAAAGTTACTTATTTCTTTACTTTTCTGATTTTTAAAATTATAGATTGGTTAGATTTATTCCATCAAAAAGAAAGAAAAAATGTTGTGGTAAACTATTTAATACTGCAGACTGTAAAACAAAGGATCAGACAGCCAGTCAAATGTGGTTGAGCAGAAGCCATTTTAATGATTGTAAATAATCTGCAGAAGTTGTTATTCTTAAGTTGTATTGCTTATTTCATTGTAATTGTACATTTTACCATTTTTTTTCAGTTTTCATTTTTTCGATTATTGTTGAATTTGTTGTATTTGTTCCATCAAAAAGAAAGAGAAAAGTGTTATTTAAAGCAACAACCTGCAGAACTGTTTCCCATATAACCAACAGGTAGCCAGCTAAATGTGGCAGATATCATTTGTTTTTAATGATTGAATGTGGTGTGCAAAATTGTTATACAAATAAATGTTCACTTTGTAATTCTTGTCCAGACAGATCCAGTCTCATTTTTCTCTGTATCTTATAAATATGTATATCGGCATTGGTATCGGCATCGGCAGATAAGTACATAGACATTATCGGATATTGGCATCGGCCCAAAATTCCCATATCGGTGCATCCCTACATATTACAGCCACATACAAGCCAGTATTACTGTCAGAGGAAATTAAAGGCATATTACCGACGCGCATGCCTGTATTACCGCCAGAGACAATTAAAGGTATATTACGGATGTACAAGCCAGCGGACGTAGAAGACAGTATTACTGTCACAGAAAATTAAAGACACACAATACACGGCGGCAGCCCACGAAGAACGGTCAGCTCAGCAAGTAAGCATCAACAAAAGAAAGGCTGAAAGAAAGAAAAATACGACCAACAAAAAGAATGAGGTCAAAGTCCCTTGCCATTTAATATAGACTGTTCCTACTAATGTTTATGCACTACTGTTCTAGCGCCCGTTATTATAACAGGCTTAATGACTAGTATATATATATATATATAAATAAATAAATATAGAAACAGAATAAACACAGTTGACACACTACTGGCAAGTAGTGTTGATCAGTGAATTTCGCCAAAGCATTATTCGCAGCGATTTTGCTACGGTCACCCTTGTTTGTCGAATTTATTTAATTTAGACAGTTTAGAAGAATTTTTTATTTATTTAATACCAGTGCCCCATAATGCTCAGTGAGACCAGTGCTATATCCTTTGGAGCTGTAACAGCCAACATTGATGGGACAGTCATTCGGGTATATAATGGTGATCATTTGCATTACAGACTCTGTGGGATGAGTAATCTGTGCTTGTAGCCAAATGTGCAGGTCGATCTTCGAGTTCCATGTCAACATAAGAGAAGGAGGGACATGCCCTGTGCATGCATAATAATTAGCCACATTGTGTGTTGAGAGAGAAAACTAGCCTTGAAGGAGCCTGATGGACCCCCACCCTCCCAAACAGGAGGGTACTCTGTGAAATAATAGCGATTTATTACCATTTACAAGATGTTTCTTTCTTTTAGATAAGATAAAATGTGAAATGCATTAACACACAGTTCAGAGAGCCTTCAGCGCGATTTCAAAATATAGAATGAGCCAGCGGTTTTAATAACGACATGCCTCTTTAAATTTTCTGCCTTTAAAAAATCTACATTTTTTTTTCTCAGTTTTGACTATGATTTAGGCATTTCTGCTTTGTTTAGATGAAATATGAATATGTGTATCTGACTGCATTCTTTCTTCTTTGATCTCACAGAGGTGCAGTGGTGAACTGGTTGGCACTGCTGCTTCACAGCTCAGGTCACCTTTTTGGCCACAATAATGGAACATATACAGCATAAATAATGAGTTATCTCTGCTTGTGAAGTTGTAATGTATTGTAATAAATTGTTATAATTTAAAAATTTTAATTGTGTTAATTGCAAGTATCCAGAGTGCTTGGCTAGACCACTGCATAGAGTTAGGTCCACCTTCTTTTTTTGTTGCAGCTGATGTCTTTGAATTGCCAGTCGTCAAACATTTATTTTTGAGTAAGATATTGGCATTTCAGCTTTGTTTTGACAAAATCTAAGATTGCGTGTCTCTTACTGCATACTTCTTTGATATCGCAAAGGCATGGTGGTGCAGTGGTTGGCACTGCTGCCGCACAGCTCACGTCACCTTTTTGGCCACAATAATTGGTCCAGTATAGGCAGACATTTCCCTAGCCCTCTAGGACAATTTACAGATGACTGCACCATTATAATCCAGTCAAATCTAGTTCAGTTAGTCCGTCCCCATTGACCTTAAAGCAGTTTGCCAAGTTTGGCAAATACCAAAAATATTTCTGTGATTTTGGAGAACTCGTAGTGAAGCAAACTTGGCAGTGTTCACTCATTGCTACTGTTCTCAGGTGAGACCATATGAGACCTACTATAACTCCTTTTCCACTGCCTGTTCAAGACCTGACAGGTTGTCTGTAATGTTTGTTGAAAAGGGAGAAGGGTGTGGCTTTCTCTCTTTAAATTTTGTATAGTGATAATAGATACATTTTGAACTAGAACTACTAGTTGTCAGCAGCATGCAACAGCCTCACAACATTTATTCTTTGACATTTATGTGATGATGTCAAGCTGTTTAGTTGTCTGTCTGAGTTTGGGTATGGAAGATGAGTGAGGTAAAAGGATAATGGCAGTGTTTGCATGTAAAGGAGTTTTGTTATAGGAATGTGTCCAATGTGGTAGTTAGACAGTCCATTACTTTGAACAGATTTATGCTTTATGTTAATCTGTAACTCCACCTAAACAGTTTATTGCTTGTAGTAGTACAATTGAGTTCAAATTTGCAGGTATTTGAGTCTTTAAAAGCATTCTGACACTCATAGTCCATTTGTTTTTTTTTCTGATCTAGAGGATAATTTGTTGCTTTTTTTGCATTGGTTGCATTTCACACTCCAAACTTTCAAGCAAGCTAAGCATAACAATAAAAACCCTGTGGGCATGCTGTGTGTAAGATGCATCTCCTAGATGCTCAGGGATGCATCTTCAGTGATGTTCCTAGGGTCATGGGATGATTTGTGCCTTTCAACATCAGATACACTCACCCAAGTGACACACCCAGGGTTGATCAAACCCGACTTGCGTCCCATCAGCAGCCACTCACAGATCAGCCCTCTTAATCTAAAGCCACTTGATGTCTTTCTCTGTGGCTTCAACAACAACAACATTTATTTATATAGTACATTTTCATACAAAAGATGTAGCTCAGTGATTTACAGGATAAAGAAAGAGAAAAAAGACAAAATATAAAATCACTCACTGATTTAATGGCCCTCCTCCTTGCTTCTCATGTAATGCCCAGTTGATTGAGGACTTTGCAGAGTGACCATTCTGCAAAACCTCTACAGGAAACCTCTATGGGCTCACAGAGCATCTTTCACCCTCTGTCCTGGCATTCCTCCACCAGTTCCAGGTATTTTACATGTTTTTTTCTTGTTTGCTTCTTCCATACACTTATTCCAGGGTACTTCGCGTTCCAGCATGATCAAGTGTTTTGTCACTTTAGAAATGATGATCCTGTCTGGCTGGAGTGATGTCATAATAGTATGTTTTGGAAACTCCAGCTGTTTGTCCAGGTCAACAAGCAGCTGCCAGTTGTGGGCCGTAGAGAGGAGGCCTGTCCTCGTTTTTGGTTGTGGGCAGGGTTTCTCTCCAGCTTTCAAAAATGAGATGTTCTTTATGGCGTGATAGAACTTGCTAGTGCTGGGCGGTATGACCAAAATTCTATATCACGGTATTTTTCAAAATTTACGTTTACGTCAAGATTAAAGTCGACATTTCAACTTTATTCTCATAGTTTATTGTGCCATTAAAGTAGAATGTCGTAAACTGAACTTCATCCTAAAATCAATGTTTAATTTACTAGATTTTCTCAAACCCCGTCATAAGTTAATGTAGCACTTAAATGCTTTGTGTTAAGTGTTCCCCGACCCAGTTGTTAATTGCTACACGCTTCTTAAACTGACTTCCTCTGCACTAAGAGGAGGCACGGGCAGCTTTCGCCGGACAGAATACATTCACTTCATTATATTCCTGTTCTCTGAAAATGTCAAATGCTAAGATAAATACTTGATATCATTTTCATGATGAAATGCATTAAAGAAGGTATTAAACATGCACAGTAGTGTGGTGGTAGTGCTGCTCCCTTGCAGTAAGGAATCCCCAGGTGTATGTTCAGTGTAGAGAACTTCATGGCAGGTGTGACGAGGCACCAAAAAACAGGATGTATGAATGGGTATCGCACAGGTTTAACTTAATATTGTGTAAATATTGGGTTTGTGATCTGGTGGTCGGAGACACGAACACAGAATTAAGTGGTTGTTCTTCTGGGTGGGCTTTCTATATTGCATGCGTGCTGTCTCTGTCTGACGTACCAAACCCCCAGTTCCTATCCTTCCTTTTTCTTTCTCCACGTAACCAATCACCACTCGATAAACGTCTTTGTGAAATTAAAACTAGTTATAAACTTAGACCACGGAGTGTTCAGGACTTCAAAAAAATCTTTTAATTATGCGATCCATTCAGGGTTGCACCCATCCCAGCAAGCATTGTGTGCAATGCAGGAGCAAATCCTGAACAGGGCGCCAGCACATCGCAAGGTGAGTACGAGCAATACATACACTAGCAGGGTCAATATAGCATAACAAAACCCCACATCCTACATGACTTTGAAAAACAACTGAAGCACGCCGAATAAACCCACCAGAAAAACATGCAAATTCAAGGCAGGGAACATCCGGGACCCCCTTGCTGCGACGCAGCAGTGCACCCTCCACGCCACCGTGTCCCCACATGATTAATACATGCTTTAATGCATTTCATCATGAAAATGATATCAAGTATTTATCTTAGCATTCTAAATGTTCAGGGAGCAGGAATATCATGAAATTAATGTATTCTCTGTGGTGATTGCTGCCTGCGCCTCCTCTTAGTGCAAGACGACGTTAGTTTAAGAAGCACATAGCGATTAACATGGCTCGGGGAACACTTAACACAAAGCATTTAATGTGCTACATAACTTATGACAGGGTTTGAGAAAATCTAGTTAATTATTAATTTTATGATGAAGTTTAGCTTACGATGTTCTTCTTTAATGACAAATTATGAGAATAAAGTCAACATGTCGACTTTATTCTCGTCATAAGCGTCAAGATTAAAGTGGAAATTTTGAGAATAAATTCAGCATCTCGTCACACTATTACACAGTACCCAGGTACATTACACAGTATTGAAAAAAAAAAAATAAAACCAGTATAACTTGGCTTGCAGTATTATCCAGTAGTATAGAAATGGTATTCATACATTTGAACATAATGGTCCACATCTGACCTTTTAAAACCAAAATATCTCCAGACAACAGACACAGCTCCTATTTTCAGCAAAAGTTCTTTTGTGCCATCATGTTCAACTTTATCGTCTGCTACAACTTCAGTTTCAGAATGTTCTTTCCATTTTCAGTGTTCAATACCTCCACTAACGCATGTACTCAGTGTGTTTAGCAGTGTAGCAGTGAAAAAGGTCCCCCCTTAAACAGTTTCCCGCTGCGCCACATTCCGAACGTTGTTTAGGCTATTTAAACCGGTGTTGCGGTATAAGAAAAATTCATATCATAACAAAAATAAAACACGTTTTTTGGTGTGAACCAGTATACTGCCCAGCACTAGTACTTGCTGGACCGGATGGCAGTGGCTATACCCTCAGCAAACACTCTGTGCACTTAGTTGTGGTGCCAGTGGTAGCTGCCTTCTCCAAGGGCCTTTGGGCAGCTGCTGAAGAGGTGTACTAAGGATCCTTTTCCAGAGCACATAGGACCAGAAGATGTCTCGATCTTACCCCAGACAAGTAGGTTTGATGGGCTGTGTAGGGCTATTGTAGACAGTTTATACAAGGAACTGGACATGATGGAAGTCATCCTGCATGATGTTAGACCAGATAATCTTGTGCAGCAGTACACTCTCCCACCTTGTCCATTCTCATTGCTGCTTGACCCCCGCTGTTCTGCTCACCCGCTTTTTCTCCACACCTGCTTGAACTTGGGGCGGGCGGTATGACCAAAATTCTATATCACGGTATTTTTGTAAATTATCCCGGTTTCACGGTATTCAACGGTATTTTTTTTCCCATGCATGAGTGGATGTTAACTACATTTTCCACTGCAATTACTGGCTAAGAATAACCTATTCCACTGTCAAGAGTATTGTACATTGTACAAAAAAAACATTTTAATGTGCACACAAGTATTAATACAGTTTTGCATTGCCCCATAAAGTGATAGTTTTCAAGGGGGTGGCACTAATGGAGAAGGTATCACATTGCATGACAGATGCAGTCAAAATATAGAACCTTTTTATTGAACAAATTTTGCAAAAACAAACTATAATTTTGACAACATATTTTCAACCATACAGAGGCATTTAGACTTAGTAAAATATCCAGAAGTGCTTGTCAAAAATTGTATTGCACCAAATATGTCTTTGAAAAGGAATAAATAGTAAATATTTTTTGTAAACCAACTTCACTTTCTGTTAATGTTAACAATCTCTGTCCACTGACACATTAAAGTGACTTTTTAAACAACTTTATCATCATTAAACTGCATAATATTTAAACTAATAAATAATAACAATAAAATAAATAATAGTATTATTACTAATAGTTGCACTATTACTTCAAGACTTCAAGCCCAGGTGCATTACACAGTATTCACCAAATTAAAATAAAATAAAACAAGTGCAACTTGGTGATGACATCTTTACCAACTGAACCTTCATTTAGGCAAACTGCATTAATATGGACCTTGCTTCAAGCTAAGCTATACTGGGAAGATAAAAACAAAGTATATGTCGAGAACAAAGTCGACATTTCCACTTTATTCTCGCCGTTTATGTTGAGATTGAAGTCGACATTTCCATTTTATTCTCATAGTTTACTTCATAATTAAAGTAGAATGTCGTAAACTAAACTTCTTCCTAAAATCAATGTTTAATCAATTACTTAATTTACCCCGTCATAAATTAATGCAGCACATTAAATGCTTTGTGTTACGTTCCCCGACCCAGTGGTTAATCACTACGCTTCTTAAACTGACTTCCTCCGCACTAAGAGAAGACCGCGATCACCATACAGAATCCATTCACTTCATGATATTCCTGCTTTCTGAAAATTTAGAATGCTAAGATAAATACTTGATATCATTTTCATGATGAAATGCATTAAAGCAGGTATTACACATGCACGGTAGTGAGGCGGTAGTGCTGCTCCCTCGCAGTAAGGGGTCCCCAGGTGTATGTTCAGTGTAGAGAACTTTATGGCAGGTGTGACGAGGCTCCAAAAAACTGGATGTATGAATAGCTATCCCACAGGTTTAACTTGTGTAAATGTTGGGTTTGTGATCTGCTGGTTGGAGACACGAACACAGAATTCAATGCATATTCTTCTGAGCGGGCTATCTTTATTGCATGCATGCTGTCTCTATCTGACGTAGCCTACCAAAACCCCAGTTCCTATCCTACCTTTTTCTTTCACCACATAACCAATCACCACACGATAAACATCTTTGTGAAATTAAAACTAGTTATAAACTTAGCCCACGGAGTGTTCAGAACTTTAAAAATATCTTCGTTATACATGTTTAATTATGCCATCCATTCAGAGTTGCGCCCATCTCTGAAAGAGTCGCCAGCACCTCGCAGGATGAATACGAGCAAAACATACACTAGCAGGGTCAATATAGCACAACAAAACCCCACATCCTACATGACTTTGAAAGGAAACTGAAGCACGCCGAGTAAACCCACCAGAAAAACATGCAAATGCAAGGCAGGCACGCCACTGTGCCCCCATATGATTAATGCATGCTTTAATGCATTTCACCATGAAAATTATATTAAGTATTTATCTTAGCATTCTAAATGTTCAGAGAGCAGGAAGATCATGAAGTGAATGTATTCTGTGCGGTGATCGCTGCCGGCGCCTCCTCTTAGTGCAAGAAGAAGTCAGTTTAAGAATCACTTAACACAAAGCATTTAATGTGCTATATAAATTATGACGGGGTTTGAGAAAATCTAGTAAATTAAATATTCATTTTACAATGAAGTTTAGTTTACGATGTTCTACTTTAATGACAAATTACGAGAATAAAGTCAACATGTCGACTTTAATCTTGACAAAAGTGTCAAGATTAAAGTGGAAATGTTGAGAATAAAGTCAACATGTTGTCACACTATTACACAGTACCCAGGTACATTACACTGTATTGAAAACAAATAAAACAAGTACAACTTGGCTTGCAGTATTATCTCGTAGTATAGAAACAGTATTTACACATCTGATCTTTTAAAACTAAAGTATCTCCAGGCGACGAACGTGACTCCTTTTTTTCGGCAAAACTTCTTCTGTTCATCATCGGCTTCAGTTTCGGAATGTTCTCTGTCCATTTTCACCGCGCAATACCTATGCTACTGCTACCTACAGTATTTGGTGGTGTAGCAGTGAAAAAGAGCCCTAGTGCAACAAATCTGTGTTTAGCGGTGTAGCAGTGAAAAAGGTCCCCCTTGAACAGTTTCCCGCTGCGCCACGTTCTGAACGTCGTTTAGGCAATTTAAACCGGTGTTGCGGTATAAGAAAAATCTATATCATAAAAAAATAAAAAACGGTTTTTGGTATGAACCGGTATACGGCCCAGCACTAGCTTGAACCTCTTCCTGGATAAAGTGGTGTCTCGCCTTGCCCTGGGCCTTTGCCAGTCTGCACCTTTGGGAAGTATCCAACACCTGTTCTGCCAGCTGCTATGCTGCCCACCATTGCATTTTTGCTTTACAGTGGGGCAAAAAAGTATCTAGTCAGCCACCAATTGTGCAATTTCTCCCACTTAAAAAGATGAGAGAGGCCTGTAATTTTCATCATAGGTATACCTCAACTATGTGAGACAAAATGAGAAAAAAAAATCTAGAAAATCACATTGTCTGATTTTTGAAGAATTTATTTGCAAATTATGGTGGAAAAAAAGTATTTGGTCAATAACAAAAGTTAATCTCAATACTTTGTTATATACACTTTGTTGGCAATGACAGAGGTCAAACGTTTTCTGTAAGTCTTCACAAGGTTTTCCCACACTGTTGCTGGTATTTTGGCCCATTCCTCCATGCAGATCTCCTCTAGAGCAGTGATGTTTTGGGGCTGTCTCTGTGCAACACGGACTTTCAACTCCCTCCAAAGATTTTCTATGGGGTTGAGATCTGGAGACTGGCTAGGCCACTCCAGGACCTTGAAATGCTTCTAACGAAGCCACTCCTTTGTTACCCGGGCGGTGTGTTTGGGATCATTGTCATGCTGAAAGACCCAGCCATGTTTCATCTTCAATGCCCTTGCTGATGGAAGGAGGTTTTCACTCAAAATCTGACGATACATGGCCCCATTCATTCTTTCCTTTACACGGATCAGTCGTCCTGGTCCCTTTGCAGAAAAACAGCCCCAAAGCATGATGTTTCCACCCCCATGCTTTACAGTAGGTATGGTGTTCTTTGGATGCAACTCAGCATTCTTTCTCCTCCAAACACAACGAGTAGAGTTTTTGCCAAAAAGTTCTATTTTGGTTTTATCTGACCATATGACATTCTCCCAATCCTCTTCTGGATCATCCAAATGCTCTCTAGCAAACTTCAGACAGGCCTGCACATGTACTGGCTTAAGCAGGGGGACACGTCTGGCACTGCAGGATTTGAGTCCCTGGCGGCGTAGTGTGTTACTGATGGTAGCCTTTGTTACTTTGGTCCCAGCTCTCTGCAGGTCATTCACTAGGTCCCCCCGTGTGGTTCTGGGATTTTTGCTCACCGTTGTTGTGATCATTTTGACCCCACAGGGTGAGATCTTGCGTGGAGCCCCAGATCGAGGGAGATTATCAGTGGTGTTGTATGTCTTCCATTTTCTAATAATTGCTCCCACAGTTGATTTCTTCACACCAAGCTGCTTACCTATTGCAGATTCAGTCTTCCCAGCCTGGTGCAGGTCTTCAATTTTGTTTCTGGTGTCTTGTGACAGCTCTTTGGTCTTGGCCATAGTGGAGTTTGGAGTGTGACTGTTTGAGGTTGTGGCAGGTGTCTTTTATATTGATAACGAGTTCAAACAGGTGCCATTAATACAGGTAACGAGTGGAGGACAGAGGAGCCCCTTACAGAAGAATTTACAGGTCTGTGAGAGCCAGAAATCTTGCTTGTTTGTAGGTGACCAAATACTTATTTTCCACCATAATTTGCAAATAAATTCTTTAAAATCGGGCAATGTGATTTTCTGGATTTTTTTTCTCATTTTGTCTTTCATAGTTGAGGTATACCTATGATGAAAATTACAGGCCTCTCTCATCTTTTTAAGTGGGAGAACTTGCATAATTGGTGGCTGACTAAATACTTTTTTGCCCCACTGTATGTGTGACTCTGCCACTTACTCTGCTTTCTCTGCCATCCATTTTCACACTGTGCTTACCGGAATACCCACTGATGACACCTTCTGGTCACTGGAGACTCTGTACTGTAGGGCTTCTCTTGTGCATTCAACCATAAACTCTCAAATGGAAGCTGTAAGATGTTATTGGTCCCATATTGTGCTGCATGGATTGGGGGGGATGGGGTTTTGGAGGAGGGATATGGGGTGGCCCAGCCACATAACCTGCAGAGAAAACCACTGACCTTTCTTTCAATGGACTCAACTGTTGTTAATGGAACCGGGCTGTCCTGACTTGTTGACTCTGGTGAACCAGGCTTCGGTGTCTCAGATGGCCCTCTGAATGGCAACGGTGTCTTTTAGACTTGAGTCAAAGAGCTTCCCCAGACTCTTGACAGGTTGTTCTGTTATGGATGCGATGATAGTTCCGGATAATGAGAAGCAGAATTTGTTGACCACCCTGCCTTTCTTTGCTACAATGGATCTTGACTTGGTGGGCTAAAAACTCATCCTAACCCAGGTGATAAGTTTTTCAAGTCCTTGTAGGATCCACTTACTCCTTGGGATTGATGCTGTTTTGATCGGCAAGCCATCCACTTCTTTCATTTAGCAAAAATATTTTTTTTCTTGGAAAGAATGTCACTGACAGTCAACAACAGTTATTTCTGCACTGCTGCATTTCGCATAATTACTTGGTTTATTTACAAACACAGCCCTATGAGCAAAATGCCTATTATTGAATAACAGAAAAATATGTGAAAAGCATGTACTACTCTGCATGGTGCAAAAAAGACATTTCAGATAGATGCATGTAGAAAAGAAAGCATTCTCTGCCGAGAGTACACATTGATGTGCTTCAGTGTTGCGACACCAGATATACTAGGTGAGTTTCATTTAACTGTATGGTATTGCATATTTACTCTCTAGTAGCCACCATATGTGTGTAACCTCAATTTAGCTTTTCTCAAAATCACATGTCTACTGTCTTAATTCCTATAACTATTTGTTGTTAATGTTTTTGGAATGTTTAATTAACATTTTCTATATACATGTGTGCATCTTTGTTTGCATTGTGCACAAAAATTGATTGCATTGCAGGCATCACTTTAGTAGTCTAAGATTAAGAGATTTGATTGTTGGTCTTGTAGGTGTGAAATAAGTCACTATATAGGTGCCCGACCCAGCACAGATTCACACTGAGGCACGTGTAAAAGCACAAAGACTTTTATTTTTCTTCACCTGTGGGGCAAGTCTTCCCCATGAACCCCACAGGCAATACACATTCCCAAAGCACTTCAAATAAAGCACAACCAAGCCACAAATATGCCCTTCTGGCACCACCACTCCTCCCAGGCAATCTCGTCCTCTTCCTCCCGATTCTGGCTCCTGAGTGGTGGATGCTGGCCCTTTTTATAGCCCACCTAGAAGTGCTCCAAGTGCTTGATCACCTGTTGCTAATTGCAGTTCCAGGCGGGGCTGGAGAGGTGTCCAGGTTGGCTTTGGGATCCATGCAGCACCCCCTGGTGGTGGCCACCCCAGATCCCCACAGGGTTGTGGAGAACTCCATCTCCCATGGAGCCCTGTGGGAAACTGAGGCACCATCATCATCCAGGGAGGCTGCCACCAAGCGTCCCAGGGGACGTACTGAGGAGCCCATGGCTGCTCCCCCGGAACATATGCAGCAGGGGTGTCCCGGCCGGGCATGGGGCCCGGCCACCTGTTACACAGAGTACTGCTGTTTATTTCTTGCTACGGCTGTATGTGTTTTGTTATGATAGCAGGTCCTCCTTTCTCTCCCCCCCTCCCTATTTTCATTTTCAACTTTTGTATGATCATGTGCAGAAGGGGCATGTATCAAGTGCCTGATCAAGTGCTAGTCTTTATCTGACAGACTGGTAATTGAGCAAGTTATTTTATATGAGTTGTGTCATATTTGTACAGATGTACATATTTACTTTTACCTTTTTATTGTTTTAATTCTTCATGTATTCCCTAATTGCAGGCAGCAGTCGTTTAGCATATTTAAGAGCCATATCTTTTAAGTTAATAGTAAATTTACCTTAGTTGTTGCTTAATTTGAATAAAATGTAGGTTTCACACTTTTCACACTGATAATGGAAGATTCTGTTTATCCCCTATAAGCTAACAAGTTAAAGGAATGACTTTAAGGCTCTACTGTATTTCTGTACAGTATTTAGACAATAGGATGCCCACGGATTGTTGTTAAACAGCCAGAAAGAAGCATGAACTGTTAGACATAAAGGCATTAAGGGCATGTAGTTTTCTGACTGTTACTTGTGCATGTATTTTACTATTCATAAGGTTCTAGCAAGTGCAATAAGACATGTAACCTAGACACTTACGCCATAAACGAAACATCATAGGCAAGATCATTTTTCTTTTTCTAGTATATTATCAGCTTTCTTCTTCAATTTCACCTATAATGCACAATATTCCCTGTGGTTAGGTGGGTCCTGTGTCAGATCACATTCGTGCCTCATGCAAACTGCTTCAGTTTGCTTGGTAATGTACCAAGACCACCCTTTCCAAATGTTCTAGTTGTTTTGGTCTGCACTTAAGGGAAACCATACCAAAAGTAAGTAAATAAATAAATAAAACTGCACCAAATGAACTAGGTATGAAAATGACTTTAGTTTCACACTAAAATAGTTAGATTTTTCAAGTAATGAAGACAAGTTTTGAGTTAAGGTAATTCTACTCATGAATCGTGGCTCTGGAGAGTGGTGACGTGTTGCATGTTGATTAATATATGCAAGTAAGAATTATAAGTATTCTGTATGTGTGACGATAGTGATCTCATATACCTATACAGGTGCTGGTCATAAAATTAGAATATCATGACAAAGTTGATTTATTTCAGTAATTCCATTCAAAAAGTGAAACTTGTATATTAGATTCTATTCATTACACACAGACTGATGTATTTCAAATGTTTGTTTCTTTTAATGTTGATGATTATAACTGACAACTAATGAAAGTCCCAAATTCAGTATCTCGGAAAATTAGAATATCAATTAAGACCAATGCAAAAAAAGGATTTTTAGAAATGTTGGCCAACTGAAAGGTATGAACATGAAAAGTATGAGCATGTACAGCATTCAATATTTAGTTGGGGCTCCTCTGGCCTGGATTACTGCAGCAATGCGGCGTGGCATGGAGTCGATCAGTCTGTGGCACTGCTCAGGTGTTATGAGAGCCCATGTTGCTCTGATAATAAATCAACTTTGTCATGATATTCTAATTTTATGACCAGCACCTGTAATATGTATGCACCTGATCGGTATGAGTAGTTGAACTGTTCAGTTAGTGAAAGTAGGATTCAGAGAAAGCAAAGCTTCTTTAAATTTATGCGGTGCAATAATGTGTACGTACTATGGTGTTACTTTTCCTGGCTTAAAATGTATTTCTGTATTTGTTAAAACATTGCAACTTAATTTTGAGGAGGATACACTTCCAGATAGAGGTACTGTGGTCTCTTAGATTAATGAACTTAACTGTTTCTGGACAGATGTTGACTTTTAACAAAAGGAAAGGTTGATGGTGGTAATCAACTGTAAATGGTGACCAAACCCGCTGTTACGTTTTAGTTGGACTCTCTTTGCTAGAAGGAAAGTTAGCTTCATTGGTTTGACTGAAATTCCTTGCATTCACGTGAATAGCTTGGAGCAAACAATCGCAAAAACGGCATTGACATCTGGTGAGAGATTGAGTTGAATGTGTAAAGAAAATACTCCCATGGATGACGTTTTGCTGAATTTGACTCCGACTTGTCAGACTCTGATTTTGACACAAGTGATCAAAAACGAATGTGATCTGCCAGCATCAGCTGATTGGTCCCCAGCTGATTGTGGTGCTAAATATGTTTGTGTAGCTGGAGCGTTTACGGCAACATTCACCTGAGAGGACTGTCACTTATGATAACAGACTGCGATGCACTGCGACTGCTTCTGCCCCCCGCCAACTAAAGGCATCCTGACAGCCAGCCTGCTGCGCACTGGCAACCACAGTGTGCAGTAACAGACATTTTATGTTGATTTGTGTGTGAAACCGTTGCTTTATGTGCTTTTCAGAGAACTGTGTTTTTTTTTTTTTGGAAAAATATTCAACCCTCAAAGAGTTAAAAGGTTTGGTTGGAAGGTTTAGAGTAGATGATTGGAGTGAATATCACAATCCATTTTTAGTCTTTGATTCTTTATATTGATTTGTATTTATTGTAAGATACATCTCCTAGTATGTTTTTCAAGTTTTCCAACATCGGGCAGAATAGGGAATGACATTGGGTTTGCTGTTCATTGCCACACGTTTCCTTAGTAACACCTGTGCTGGATGATGAAAAATTCAACTTTAAAAGACCCATTAAAACAAACAAACAAAATGGACAGCTCAAAGTTATGCAGTGCAATTATTGATAAAATATTCTCCAGTTCAGTTCACATTATTTGAGAAAATAGTACTCTCATAAGCTTCATTTTTATAGTTTAATTTGCTTTAGGCAAAAATGCAATGAAAGTGAAATCTGTAGAACAGATTTTGTGCACAAATCTTTGCAGTCTTTATATTGCAAAACAAACAAAATGAGCTGTAGTATTTAATCATATGTATAGTATAAATCAAAATCACAGTAGTGATGGACACAGTAACAATACTAAATAATTTGATTAAGTGTGAGTAGATATTTCAAAACTACCAGTCTGAGTATGATATACCTATTTTTTTGAGCTCACCAGTGGAGAAGATGAATTTTACATGGTAGGACGAAATGCCAGCGAACAAGTGGATCTTCAAGGTGGATATGAATGTTGAGGTAGCTAGTGCTTCACTATCCAACCTAGGAAGAGAGTTGTAGGGAGTAAAGGTCACAGAGACACAAAGACTCCTTTTTGTGTGACGGGAGTTTTGGGACAGTAGAAAGGCCAGCATAAGAAAGCCTCAGCTCCCCCACAGGCTGTTGAAGTTCTTCAATGGGATAACCTTCCTTCACATTACAGACTTACTCATACTGGGTCAGTATAGACTTTCCAGTTATCCATACACCATGTATTGGGATTGTGCATAAAGTCCAGAATATAGAGTGTGAACGTAAATCTACACACTTTGTGCTGTCCTTGTATGTGTTCTTTAAAAAAGTCTACATTGTTGCGGGTACCTTATATAATATATACTATACAGGAGAACTACAGAAGTAAATTGAAACTTTTTACTGGAATGCTTTTGGTGACATGGATAAATGAATGTTTCTGTCTAAATCTAAGAAAATTTTACATAATAAAGAAGACAGCAACATAAAAGTATATATACGTAAACACTTCTTGTATTTCTCTTAATAGCGGGATTTGAAAATATAAAATCTTTGTCATGTATTCTCTCACATTATAGTGTAGTCTACAAATGAATTAAATTTTAACATTCTTCTAATGTCCACATTTTTATGGAGGAATATTTCAGATAAAATTAAATATCAAATAAATGCACAAATAAATAAAAAATGCAGGAAATGTGAGCAAAAATAAATAAATGTGTTGTGAAAGGTGAGAATAAATAAACGTGTCAAATGTGTGAAATGTTTTTTGTTGCATATTTAATTTTGTCTATAATAATTCCTCAAAGCATCATGAAATAGGACTTGAAATAAAACTGTCACTTTAACTTGTCAAAGCTGAGAAGGGTGGGCTCTAGCACATACCGTGTTTTGATTGGTGAATTGTCTTAGTATTGCTCATGCTTAATTCAATTAGTCATTGTGGGAGATGGTAGTAAATTAAATAGCACAAGAATTAATTGAAAAATGCTTACTACTGTGGATGAAATGAATTCTGCCTAAGTTATGTATTTTAGAGAGAAAATTGAAAATTTATCAAAAGAAATTACAATGTTGGTGGCCCTTTTAGACTATGATATCGATGAAACCATTTTTGAAAACATCAAAGAACTGGTGCAATGGACTTGGGCTTACATACCAGTTTAGGTGACAAAGTTATCTGCTGTGGATGCCAATCTTTTGACATTCAAACAGAATCAATAGAACACTTTATGAGGCTTAAAAATAGACAGATTGTAGTTCAATATTGTGTTTCAGAGAAGATGATCACAAGGCAATTGAGCCACTTTGACACGGAAAGCCTAAAGCAGCGCCAACTAATATTATGAACTGAATATTTGACCCATGTTTTGCAAGTCTAACTAAAGATTTATATTTGCAGCTACTTTTTCAGACAACTTGACAGCTCTAATCGGTGGCAAAATGATTCTAGTCAAATTACCTGGCAAACATGGCACACACTGCTTAAATCTCATTGGGCCATCTCACTTGTGACAGTTTTCTGACAAACTGTCAGTACAGTGTGTGCTAGAGCCCATCTTCAGAACTTTGACGAATGAGAGTGACAGTGTTATTTCAAGCTGTATTTCATGATGCATTTGGAGGAATATCATGGACAAAATTCAATAAAAAAAATAAGCAACAAAAAACACATTTCATGACACGTTTATTTGTGCTCACATTACCTGCAGTTTATTTTTTTATTTTTGTCTAAAATACATTTTTTCATGTAAAATGTCAGTTTTGAGTTTTCATCTATAATAATAAAAGGCAAAGCCCTCACTGACTGACTCACTCACTGACTGACTGACTGACTGACTCATCACTAATTCTCCAACTTCCCGTGTAGGTGGAAGGCTGAAATTTGGCAGGCTCATTCCTTACAGCTTACTTACAAAAGTTAGGCAGGTTTCATTTCGAAATTCAAAGCGTAATGGTCATAACTGGAACATATTTTTTGTCCATACACTGTAATGGAGGAGGCGGAGTCACGTATCGCGTCATCACGCCTCCTACGTAATCACGTGAACTAAAAACAAGGAAGAGATTTACAGCACGAGTCACACGCGGGAACGAAGGTAAATGACGTTAATTTTTGACTGTCTTTTAATACTGTGTAAGCATACATATTAACACATGTGCAATTAAACGTGTGCATTTACGGGGTGATTTCTCAGGCTTAAAAGCTCACCTTTTATCAAACGCGGGAACAAAGGTAACTGACGTTGTTCACTGTCTTTTAATACTGTGTAACCATACATATTAACACATGTGCAATTAAACGTGTGCATTTACGGGGTGATTTCTCAGGCTTAAAAGCTCGCCTTTTACTAAAAAGGTAAATGCAAAACTATTTTCAATCAGTTTATTGAAACGCTCCCGTTAAGGATTGCAATAACATATTCGCGAGATAAAACAACGAAGTAGGGGGAAATGGAGGAAGAGCCGGAAACAGCGAAGAGCAAAAAATTAATTAAACAATTGAGAACGGAGCGAGTGAAGCATACAAGCATGTTCATAAGGGAAACAAAGCGCGGTGTAAAACGTAAGTTTAAATTAACTTTATAGAAACGCTCCCGCTGCGGATTGCAATAACATATTCGCGAGATAAAAGTTTAATGAGAAGACACGAGGTATAAATGAACCACACGCCGTGGCGCAACGTTAGGGGCAACAGTTTCAACCATTCTATGATCTGCTTCTCGCAACTGAAAGACGGCACATGGCGGATGTTAGCCGACTTGCTGACCGCAACGTTAGGGGCTTCAACTATGGCGCTGACGCCACATCTCAGTGCCAACACTTTGCAGACTCTACTTAAAAGACACGCCCTCCTCACTGGACAGTTAAAAAGACCAATCAAACTAACGATGACATCAAGTATTACCCAATCAAAAGTAGGAAAGGAGGCATCTTCATAAAATGCGTGTGGGATGATTTGCATGACACGCTGCTTTAAAAAAAAAATGATAAAAAAAAATACGGGATAAATCCCGTCCAGTATTGATTCAAAACGGGACGCGCAATTTCATTCTCAAACGCGGCACGATTCCGTATTTTAAAGGACGGGTGGCAACCCTACAGTGCCAGGTAACCACCCATACAATTAGATTGTGATTCAGACTAGGAATGCAATGAATGTAATTACCCCGATCTACATACAAGGCGAAAGTCTTGCAACATTCAAAGATGATGGTTTGGGATAATTAGTACTTATTAAGTACACCATGGCACATAAAAGAGCTTATGAAGCCTTGAACCGAAAAAAGCAACATCTCAGAGATCGTAAAAAAAAAAAAAGGAGGTAATGTCGTTTTACTCGCTGTACATTTTAGTCAAACATTACCAGTTATTCCACGAGGGAGACCAGCAGATGAACTCAACGCGTGTTTAAAATCCATGCTTCTCCCACGCTCGGTTATATGTCGCGTGTTCTCGGGTAGGTACACCAAAAAATGTATACATTTAAGCATGTAATGGGCAAACAAAAAATGAGGTATACCCGAAGGCACTGCAGTAGTACTCAATGTAACTTTACTTCTTAAATGTTAATGTTTTACTGTTTAATAATTTATACACTTCTTATATATTGTTCAAATTCTTTTATCAAAATACCAGTGACAGCGCAATGCACGATAACATGGAGTGAATACACCATACGCATCTGCCCACGGCCGCCCTGGTGTGCGCAGATAGGAGTTGATTCTAAAATAAAATAAACATAAAAAGAGTAATACAATCATCACCCATAAAGCGGATAGCAGACGTGACGTATTATATGTGTACCACATTTCAAGTCAATAGGTGAAACGGTTTGCAAGCTACAGGTGATTTAAAATCCTGGACAGACCAACGAAAAGCCACGGTAGCAAATTATAGAAGATTTTACTGTTTAATAATTTATATTTATATGAAATGTGCTTCTTATATATTACTTCATATTCTCATATGATAATGATGTTAATGTTGTTTATATTGATTTCTATGTTATTGTAAGTGCATCTATGTGTGTATATGTATGTATGTATGTATGTATGTATGTGTATATATATATATATATATATATATATATATATATATATAAAAAATATATGTGTATATGTATATATAATATATCTGTATATGTGTGTATATGTGTGTGTATATGTGTATATGTATATATATATGACAGCAACACTCATAACAATGACAACACAATTACATTGACAATCATGTTACGTTATTTTTAAAATGTTTCCTTTACTTTTTCATAACCTCTTTAACACACTACTTCTCCGCTGCGAAGCGCGGGTATTTTGCTAGTTCTCTTATAATGAGCACTTCATGCTTTCATTATTATCCTTTAAAGTTATGCTAACAAAAGTCATGAATTTTTTACACCTGAACCCCTTTGCATAAGTTAATGAATTATTTAAGATATGATTGGTCAGCAGCTACAAAACCTTTTTCTTTCTCAGTATGAGCGCTTACAGTCAAGCTTTCTTTTAAGATTCTACTCTTTCTGTACTCTTAAATACATATAAACACTGCCTGAAGTGGTCTAACTACTAGATTATAAGTAATTCTTCAATTTATAGCTATTAATATATGAAGCAGCCTTATAAAGAAGCATTTCTTCTTGGAGATGAAGAAATTGTGAGAAGTCTAAGAAAATAATAAATCTGTGAGCTTAAAATTAAAACTCAATGAATTACAGTACAGTATAGTACTGTACAGTACATTCAAAAGTTTGAGCACATCCGATTAAATGAATGTTTTTTCCTGAATTTAAAGACTTTTTAATCTAAAAGCTTATTTGTATATATTTTTATTCCTAAGACAAATTTAAATAGTGAAGTTGATGCCCATATATGAATTTCTTTGAAAAAAGCAAAAAAGTAAAGACAAATTGCTCTAAAGGATAAGGTGCAAGATGTACATGCAATCATATATTTTTATACATATTTATTTGTAGCTGTTCCACAAAGAGAGAATATGAATCGCATATCTAAAATATCTTTTTATTCCTGAGCTTTCGACAACCTACCAGGTGTTGTCATCAGAGGAAAATGATTAGACATTGTGATAGACGACCAGGGTTCTTGCCTGGTCGGGATGCCCTTCTGAGGAAAGGACTGGGGTAGAGGACATATCAACCGCAGTACCTCCCCCGGGACACAAGAGGGCAGCCCCCCTGGATTGCATCGGGGCCACGGGCTTGGAGCTTAGAAGCTCAACCCTGCTGGGACCCATGGCCACCGACAGGGGGCGCCTGGACAGCTCTGGAGCCATGGTCTGCAGCACTTTTGCTGCAGCCAGAAGATGATCAGAGAGCACGTGAAGCACTTCTGGGTGCAGTATAAAAGAGGCCGCCTCACTCCATTTAGGGAGCTGGAGTTGGGAGGCAGAAGACAGAGCTTGCGAGAGAGGAGTGGAGGTGGCAGAGAAGAAAAGAGAGAAGGAAAGCAAGGACTGTGGGTTTGTGTGTTGTGAGCTGGAAAAGGCAGCGAAGAAAATCAATGTATGTGTTCTTGGGACATTGTTGGTCTGTGTGTCTGTCTGTGTCCTGGCTTCTTCTACAACATACAGGAATTAAAGGCAGTGTATGATGAAGATGGGAGTAGGGGTGCAAGGTGGGGGGTTGATTAATAAGGTGGGGTTTGGAGGGTATTGGTCATAAAGTCTTTTTTTATTATTTAGATGTTCTTTTTAAGTCTGCGTGTGTTGGGTTCATGTTCATATGTCTGTTGTAAGACTCTAGGGGTCGCTGTTGCCCCATTAAACCCAACAGACAGATACACGGACACAGGGTAAAAGCACAAAGAAGATCTTTTACTTACTTTTTCTTTTTTAAAGTGCCCTTTAAGCACTACAGCCACCATACACAAATAAACCAACAATAAATCAATACAATATTCTCCTCCACACCTCCCGGCTCCGCTTGCTGGGTTCCCATCAGTCCTTTAAATAGTTTTTGACCTGGAAGTGCTTCTGTCCTTCCGACCATGTGACTGGCTGGCACTTCAGGTCTAATGAAGAACTGAGATTTTGTTCAGCCCGGGAGTACTTCGGAACTTCCGTCCTCATGACTACCTCGTACTTCCAGGCTATAGCGAAAGAATACATCCCCAGGTCCTTTGACAGCACCTCCTGGCGGCACCCATGGCACCCAACAGGGCTGAGAAATCGAACTCCAAGTCCCAGGATGCACTGCGGGAATCCAGGGCACCACTACACTCCAGGGGAGCTGCCATCTAGCGTTTTGGGGGAAGCAGTGTCAGCAAGTAGCTGCCTTCCCCCATCCTTTCATTCCAGGGGTGTCCATTACATTGCCCCTCCCTCAGCTGAGCATCGTAGGTCGAAGCAGCCTGCCCCTCGAGGGTTGTCCTTCTCCAGGAGGGCTGGCTGTCTGCAGCAACCGGACCATGGCTTTGTCCTGTAACACAACAATAGGAGAACTGTGGGGTGTTACTGTGCCTTTGTTTGCTCTTGTCGTCCTCCCCGGTTCTCCATGGCTCAACCCAGCCATCCATGACACTGTTAATGGTGTTTCATTTGAAAGACATGATTCAGCCAGCTCTGGCATTTTTATTTAAACATTGTTTAATAAATGTCTTGGGTAGCAGTTTGATGTGAACAGGTGGAAAAGATAGCATCTTTCTTTCTTTTTCATTTCCTTTGTATTAGAATGGGTGTAAATCCTTCTGAACAACTACATTTATGTGATGAGGGTTGTTTGCTAGAAAAATGTTACAATGTTACAATGTTTCATTTTGGCAATTTTTGAACCTATTACTGATCTGTAGGAATTCCAGTACCTTGCAACATAAGTGAACAGAGTAACAGGTTTCAGTGGTGCTAAAGCAGTTGGAAAGGTATCTCTTATGACCAACTACAACTAGCATTAACAAATGGCTAACCAAAGATAAGGTAAGGATAATGTAAGAGAGTTTATCTTTAGTGCGCTGAAGGAATTGCTGCTGAAAATGGGGTTTTGCGGCCATATGTAAATAAAAAAAAATATTAGTAATTTCAAGCAGTAATAGCCATTATACACACTAGTAATGCATTTTTAATTCATTTAATGTTATCTAGTTATGAAAAGGTATGAATTTCTACCAAAAATATGAACATTTGTGGAAACGTTTGAACTTTTGTGTGTGTGTGTGTGTGTGTGTAATATATGTATATGTGTGAATATATAATATATATATATATATATATATATATATATATATATATGTGTGTGTGTGTGTGTGTATATATGTGTGTGTGTGTGTGTGTATATATATATATATATATATATATATATATATATATATATATATATATATATACAGTGCATCCGGAAAGTATTCACAGCGCATCACTTTTTCCACATTTTGTTATGTTGTAGCTTTATTCCAAAATGGATTAAATTCATTTTTTTCCTCAGAATTCTACACACAACACCCCATAATGACAACGTGAAAAAAGTTTACATGAGGTTTTTGCAAATTTATTAAAAATAAAAAAACTGAGAAATCACATGTACATAAGTAGTCACAGCCTTTGCTCAATACTTTGTCGATGCACCTTTGGCAGCAATTACAGCCTCAAGTCTTTTTGAATATGATGCCACTAGCTTGGCACACCTATCCTTGGCCAGTTTCGCCCATTCCTCTTTGCAGCACCTCTCAAGCTCCATCAGGTTGGATGGGAAGCGTCAGGGCACAGCCATTTTAAGATCTCTCCAGAGATGTTCAATCGGATTCAAGTCTGGGCTCTGGCTGGGCCACTCAAGGACATTCACAGAGTTGTCCTGAAGCCACTCCTTTGATATCTTGGCTGTGTGCTTAGGGTCATTGTCCTGCTGAAAGATGAACTGTCACCCCAGTCTGAGGTCAAGAGCGCTCTGGAGCAGGTTTTCATCCAGGATGTCTCTGTACATTGCTGCAGTCATCTTTCTCTTTATCCTGACTAGTCTGCCAGTCCCTGCCAAAACATGATGCTACCGCCAACATGCTTCACTGTAGGGATGGTATTGGCCTGGTGATGAGTGGTGCCTGGTTTCTTCCAAACGTGATGCCTGGCATTCACACCAAAGAGTTCAATCTTTGTCTCATCAGATTAGAGAATTTTCTTTCTTATGGTCTGAGAGTCCTTCAGGTGCTTTTTGGCAAACTCCAGGCGGGCTGCCATGTGCCTTTTACTAATGAGTGGCTTCCGTCTGGCCACTCTACCATACAGGCCTGATTGGTGGATTGCTGCAGAGATGGTTGTCCTTCTGGAAGGTTCTCCTCTCTCCACAGAGGACCTCTGGAACTCTGACAGAGTGACCATCGGCTTCTTGGTCACCTCCCTGACTAAGGCCCTTTTCCCCCGATCGCTCAGTTTAGATGGCCGGCCAGCTCTAGGAAGAGTCCTGGTGGTTTCGAACTTCTTCCACTTACGGATGATGGAGGCCACTGTGCTCATTGGGACCTTCAAAGCAGCAGAAATTTTTCTGTAACCTTCCCCAGATTTGTGCCTCGAGACAATCCTGTCTCGGAGGTCTACAGACAATTCCTTTAACTTCATACTGGGTTTGTGCTCTGACATGAACTGTCAACTGTGGGACCTTATATAGACAGGTGTGTGCCACAGGTAGACTCCAATTAAGCTACAGAAACATGCGAAGGAATTTATGGTGGCCCAGGATTATGAGTTTTTTCGTAGGTTTCAGAGATTCTAGTGTTAAACGAGTGAGCTTCAGTTACCTTGATATTAAGTCTAATGGGAGGAGACAATCTCCTAGGTAAAGTGAGGAAAATAACCTAGCCAACAAACATTCCCAAGAAACAAAAGAATATCATCGGCTGATAAAGAAATTTTTAAGAAATGTTTAATTAACTGTTATAGGGAAAACAACTGTGAGTTGCATTAAAGTTCTTTGAATGGCTCCACCAAAAAATAGAGTATAGGAGACCAGGGACAGCCTTGTCTCACTCCCCTGCAGATAGAAAAGGGGAAAGATACGTCCAAGTAAAAAAAAAAAAAAAAATGATGCATTGGCAGACACTAATTTGTCTTGATCATGTTAATGATCCCTATGAAGTCAGTAGACGGATTAGGAGAGCTTGGGGGGGTCATGATGTCACTGGAAAGGGGCGTGTGGTGCCCCATATATCTCTGGAAAAGAAATGGCAAGTTCAACCTCTCTGACAGAGAAGCTGTGGCTGCCTGACTCTTTAATGAAACTATATAAGTAAAGCGTATGACTGAAATTCATGTAGTGTAATAGAGCTTAATTAAACTATAAATGTGCTCACAGCAATGATCCAACACAAATTTGTATAAAATTGAGAACTGTTTGATTTGTGAACAACTTCCTTGCTGAATGTCTTCTGGTTATGCCTAGAAGAAAAAAATGTCATGGGCATTAGTAGGGGTATGCACATAAAAATAAATTTCCAAAATAGCACAATCATAATTCTCAGATAATGCAATTAAAAGAAACCATTGAGTAGCAAGAATAAGCTTTTGAAGCAGAGAGAGGAAAAAAATCAATCTCAAAGTACAATGGCAAAATGCCTCACAGTAAACCTATGCATCATATTGTGCTATGTTTTCAGAAGAACTTGATAAAGTGGCTGTTTTTGGAAGTGAAAGAACTGTGAAAAAGTAAACTTAAAAAATAAGACGTCAGTGGCATGGGTTGACTATGAAGCAAAATGCAGCAATGAGAGATTGAATTGCCACAGGTAGATATAACATTCCTACGAGGCCCTACTACAGTTAATTGTCCCCTAGATTTGTACTTATCCAGAGATTTTACTAATTTTCTTTGTGAATATATGCTTTTTTTTTTTGGTTGCAAAGTCAATTCAAATAATCTTTTTCTGTGAAAAAAAGTCTTTCCAAATTGTGTTGTAATCCTGTCATACAGTATAAATTTTTGTAATATGTAATATACTGTAGCATAAAAACTTCCTCAAGTCTGCTTAATACAATACAAGTTGTGAGTGGGTTACAACTTTTCCCAGCAGCATTGGTCGCAAGGCAGGAAACACCCATGGATATTATGTTACTCCCTAATGCTCTCCTGTTTTGGTAGATTGTTTAATATAATCCCCCTTTTCAAAAAGGTTGTGATCCTGTGTAAAATGTAAATAAAAACTGAATGTGATGATGTCACATGTAAACCCTGTAATTATAAATGGCACAAAGACAATATATCAAATGGCAAAATGTGGTCATTTTGAATACAGTGATCCCTCGCTATATCGCGCTTCGTCTTTCGCGGCTTCACTCCATCGCGGATTTTAAATATAAGCATATGTGAATATATATCGCGGATTTTTCACTGCTTCGCGGATGTCTGCGGTCTACAGTACGTGTGCTTCCTCAGTTGATTTGCCCATTTGAATTCAAACAAGGGACGCATTTGAATTGAAACAAGGGACGCTATTGGTGGATGGCTGAGAAGCTACCCAATCAGAGCATGCGGTTAAGTTCCTGTGTGCTGCTGATTGGCTCAGCGACGGAGTGCTGCATTAACCATGAAGTACTAATCTCACTCATTCAGCATTAACGTACACAAGCGCCAACAGAAGATGCAAATGATTGCAGAAAAGGTAAAAGTTTTGGATATGTTGAAGGAAGGATACAGCTACACCGCTGCAGGACATCATTACAGCATAAATGAGTCCACGATTCTTTTTATTTAAAAAGGAGGAAAAGCATATAAGATCTACAGCCGCAGTGTCTTTTAACCAGGGCGCAAAATGAGTTGCAAGTGGACGTTGTAAGGCAGTAGTCAGGATGGAATCTGCTTTAGGGATTTGGATTGAAGAGTGATGGAAGAAGAACAACGGCGGTGCTAAACAGTTGCCTGAAGAGGCTCCTTTAGAAGAGCTGTAACGCTATCCTTTGTTGTGCAGTAAAATTAAACTCATTGTTATCGGACAAGTCATCGTGTCATTGTTGGTGAGTAACCATAATTAATTATTTACGTACAGTACTTATTACATGTACATAGTTTAGTGTCACTGTACACACATTTTATTGTGTACAATTTTTCTTGCATTGTACGTATTTATTGATGGTGGCCTGTCTGTCGTAATGGCTGTAACATATGTGATATGGGAGATGCTCGATATTTTTAAAATAATATTTAGGTTTTACTGTATGTAAACTGTGTTTACATACATAATTTCAACGAATCTTACCTAATATCTAAGAGAATACAAAGGGTTTATGCTGTATAATTGTGCGTGAAATGTTTATAATAGTGTGGAAGAGTTTATAAGGGCTTAAAATATATAAAAATAACCACATGAACATATGGTTTCTACTTCACGGATTTTCTTATTTCGCAGGTGGCTCTGGAACGCAACCCCCGCGATGGAGGAGGGATTACTGTATAATTTTGCTTATTTTAAGTATAATGCTAGGAACACTTTTCAAAAATGCATATAGTAACTAATTATGTAGTAACTAATACACACCAGGTCAAGAAAGCTCAGCAGATGTTGTAGTTCCTTAGGAGGTTGAATTGAGTGAAAATCTCTTTTCCCATCCTCACCACCTTCTACCTGGGCACTATTGAGAGTATCCTGACGAGCTGCATTACATTCTGGTTCGGAAACTGCATTGTGTCTTAACAGGGTCTCTTTCCTGAGATTCCTCACTCTCCTGTTTTGTCTTTGTAGAGTGATATATTACTCTACTTTCCCCTTTTTGTATTATTAATATGTAGCCTTTGTCAGAATGCCTCAGATCTCACAGACTTAACCACCGTTTACCATTTAACTTCTCCCCACCTTCCCTTCTACATCTATATTGCCTAGGGGGATAAGGTGGTCTCGTGGCCTTGGAACCCCTGCAGATTTTTTTTTTCTCCAGCCATCTGGAGCTTTTTTGTTCTTTCTGTCCTCCGTGGCCATCGGACCTTACTTTTACATTTAACTTCTCCCCACCTTCCCTTCTACATCTATATTGCCTAGGGGGTAGGGTGGTCTTGTGGCCTTGGAACCCCTGCAGATTTTTTTTTCTCCAGCCATCTGGAGCTTTTTTGTTCTTTCTGTCCTCCATGGCCATCGGACCTTACTTTTACTGTATGTTAGTGTTCCCTAATTCTATGTTCTTATTTATTTTTTTATTTTTTCTCTTTCTTCATTATGTAAAGCACTTTGAGCTACATCGTTTGCATGAAAATGTGCTATATAAGTAAATGTTGTTATTGTTATAACCTTAGGCAATTCGGTGTAGTAAAAGACAAGCAGGAGTTAAGTTAAAACTTAAAATAATGTATTATTTATAATATTCATAAATAACAATATGCAAAGTACATTTGAATATTGGCAACCATACAACCTGATAAATGTTGATGTGTAGTTTCAGGTGGTGCACAGACTTGTTAATTACTTAAAATGTCTCTAGTTAAGGAATCATTTTTGGTCAGCGTTCTTCAGAACAGGCTGCATGCCTGTCTCAATATGGCTGCCGTGCTGTGCTCTTCATTGTGTTGTCCTTTTCAGTTCATGGTGAGTGAGATGGTCTTTCATCAGTTTGATAAGAGAGAGAAAGAGAGGAAAAGCAAGCAAATTTATAGGTTTTCTGTCCAACCCCTAGAGCCAATAGGGCGTCATGGTACTTAAATGCTTTTGATACAAGCCAATTCAAAACAGCCATACTTCAGACCAATGGGGTAGAGAACACCTTCACACCTGCCCCCAAAATCATTTGTTGAGCTGAAGTTTGCCAGCTAGGCAGTCTGGCATTCCTGTGGGGGTTGACTGAGAGAGCCCTACAGAGAATTACTTGCCATACTTGTTTGAGGCACTTCCCCCAACCGTAAAATTCACTATCATGACTTAGTCCTAAGGGGTAGACCTGAATGCTTCTCACTAATGAAATACTAATATTACGTTGCTTTGCCTAAGTTACAAATAAAGACATACGAAATATTTATCAACTTATATGCAAAGTTTCACACCACAACACCCTCTCTTGAACTGTTTGATTTCATGCCATCTGGCAGGAGATATCGCTCCACAAAATGAACAGCAAGAATATGTAATAGTTTATTTGTACAGGAAATAAGACTGCTAAACAATCTGTAACATGCATATAACAAGTCAGTTTTTATGGACATAATTATTTATTTTAATTTGTAGTAATTGAGTATTTTACATAAGCATTTGGTTGGACTTTGAATTGAGCACTGTCTTAGTTTACTTTTTTGTGTTTTTTCCCTTTCTGCACATTCTCTGGTTTTGAGTAATGCAATTTTGTCCCATTGTAGTTTAGATATGGCTGGAATGACAAATAAACCTGAAACTGAACAATGTATTTCCTTGTTTTAGGTTATCAAGTTGCTAAATGGAGTCAGAGCAGTTGTTCCATAGAGGTTATTACAGAAACAGTTACAACAGCATAACCAGCGCCAGCAGTGATGAGGAGCTTTTAGATGGGGCAGGAGGCATTATGGATTTCCACACTTCAGAAGATGATAACTTGTTAGATGGGGATGTTTCTTCTGGTAAGTATTCTTTAATTTAGTAGAATTGTTTTTAATATTAGAATATGTATTGATACATGTTCTGCACTGATACATTAAATGCTTCGACTTTCAATTCATAAGGTGTGGTAGCTCATTAATTGAACCTATTATCATTTTAGAACATTAGAACAATCTAGACAAGAACAGGCCATTCAGCCCAACAAATCTCACCATTCATACCCACTTAATTCTTCTAAAATAAGTCTAGTTTTGAAATTCCCTAAAGTCCTACTGTCTACCACACTACTTGGTAGATTGTTCCATGTGTATATGGATCTCTGTGTAAAGAAAAACTTCCTCACACTTGTGTGAAATTTGCCCTTAACAAGTTTCCAAATGTGTACCTGTGTTCTTGATGAACTGATTTTAAAATAAGTCTTGATCCACTGTACTGATTCCCTTCATAATTTTAAACACTTCAATTATGTCTCCTCTTAATCTTCTTTTACTTAAATTGAAAAGGTCATCTTGTTAAATCTTTTGGCATGATTCATCCCTTGTAGCCCTGGAATCAGCCTAGTCACTCTTCTCTGGACTTTTTCTAGCACTGCTGTGTCCTTTTTGTAACCTGGAGGCCAAAACTGCAGACATTACTCCAGATGAGGCCTCTGCAGTGCATTATACAGTGCATAACCTCCATGAACTTGTACCCTACACATCGTGCTACATAACCTAACATTCTATTAGCCATCTTAATGGCTTCTGAACACTGTCTGGCAGTTGATAGTGTTGTATCCACTACACCTTCTAAATCCTTCTTGTAAGGTGTATTTTTCAATTTTCAGACCTCTCATTGTGTATTCAAACCTAACATTTTTACTTCCTATGTGTAATACTTTACATTTACTTACATTATATTTCATCTGCTACAAATCGGCCCAAGCCTGTATACCAGGGCTGTTCAATTACAAATTCGGTTGGGCCAGATTTTCAAACCAAGACCTTTATCTGGACCAGACATTTTCAGTGACCAGTAAGCAGCAGGTAATAAATGAAATTAAAAAATAAACATTTTGGTCTGACCTAGGCACATCTCAAAGTGCATAAAAACAAAATAGTGCACAGTGTTAGTAATAAAATGTTTCCCTTTTGAAATAAAATAAATATTTTGGTAATATATGACCCAGGCACATCACAGCCCTAATTCAAAACACTTAAAAAGAACTATCAAAGCTATTTGTGCACAAACTTTCAACAGGTGATAACAGTAACTAACATACATAAATACAACATCTACTGCACACTGAGGGAACATACGTTCGGTTTAAATCACCACATGTGTGATTAGCAGTGCGTTTTTGGCGGTGCACATACATTGCGTCTGGATCAAGTATGAGGTACTGTGAAGGTAATATAGAGGCTGAGAGTCCTAGTGCCACATGTCGTGTTTTTTTTTTTTTTTTTTTTTACCAAATAACATTTAAAATTTTGAAAATTTGAAATTGAGAAATCAAGTATGATAATAATAATTCTTTACATTTACATAGTGCTTTTCTCACTACTGCAAACTCCACACAAGAAGCACCTTGAACCCAGCATCTCCTTATTGCGAGGATCCAACACTATTATTAAGGCACCTGCTTAGGTGTTCTATACTGCATAATATTGTGCTTGATGGTTTAAAATTACAAACACAGAATTTCTGAAATCAGAGAATATTAACCACAGGTTAATAACAAGCTCTACATTCTACAAAAAGTTGTAATGTAGTCCCCCAAAACAATCCATGCTTAATTGATTGAGTTTTAAAGAAAATTCAAAGCTTTTTATTTTTTGCATGTTTTTTTTTATCAAATTCAGCCTTTTTAATTTGTTCTTTGCTTTGTGTGTCAATTGTGGTAGAAATTTAACATCTTATTAAAGAAAGAAACATCCCCTAACAGGACAAATCAGTTATCGGACAGGAAAAAAGATGTTCATTGTATGTTTTAATTACTCCTCTGTAAAATGCCTTAGAGGGAGCATTCTTCAAAAGCAGTCCCTTACAGCATGGTCAGAATGATCAGAGAAACAAAGAATAAAGGTTAATTTTATAAACTAATGAATTTACATACCGTGTCAATAAATGCATACATTTTACTCTGATTCATTGGTTTACACCTAAATGATTTATATAAAATGAAGTCTATTATATCCTGGTTTCCCAATATGCCTGCAGAGGTTTCTGACATTTATTAACCCTTTATGCTGTTTCTTTAAGATGAATGTTATGCCACCCTAAAATTTTTCTTCCACACAATTGCTGATTGTCATCCTCATAACAGACATGAATCCACAGGATTGAAGCGTGGGAGTGGAGGGTCAACCATTCCAATGAAGAGAAGTGCAGAGTCGGTGCTTGTCAGTAACAAGGCTCTCATTGGATTAACAATTGGATTAATTTGCGAAAACCCACATTTGCACTCACTTGATGAAACTGGAATACAACTATGACTCAGCACACAATTGATTATAGAAGTGTTTAATTTGTAGTCGATGCCATATGTACCATCCCAAAAAAAATAAAAAGAACTGTATCATAGACTACTACCACCACTTCTAGACACACAACAACATGGTGCATTGTAGGTTGAATGTTGATAGGCTACTCATTCATGGTCTGTACTACTGTAGGAATTTCTGAATCCTTACGAAATGTGTTTTTCTTGGTTTTTCTGTGCATTTCTGGTGGTAACACTGGGCCACTCAGAGGTTTCTTCTGGGCCGCCATTTGAATAAGCCAGCTGTATACTGTCCATGTCCCTCTGTAATGATTCAATGGATTCCAAAATGTCTGCTAATCCACCTACCTTGGTATCATCTGCAAACTTAAATAGCTTGTTACTTATATTCCTATCCACATACACAGTGCATCCGGATAGTATTCACAGCGCATCACTTTTTCCACATTTTGTTATGTTACAGCCTTATTCCAAAATGGATTAAATTCATTTTTTTCCTCAGAATTCTACACACAACACCCCATAATGACAACATGAAAAAAGTTTACTTGAGGTTTTTGCAAGTTTATTAAAAATAAAAAAATAGAGAAAGCACATGTACATAAGTATTCACAGCCTTTGCCATGAAGCTCAAAATTGAGCTCAGGTGCATCCTGTTTCCCCTGATCATCCTTGAGATGTTTCTGCAGCTTAATTGGAGTCCACCTGTGGTAAATTCAGTTGATTGGACATGATTTGGAAAGGCACACACCTGTCTATATAAGGTCCCACAGTTGACAGTTCACGTCAGAGCACAAACCAAGCATGAAGTCAAAGGAATTGTCTGTAGACCTTCGAGACAGGATTGTCTCGAGGCACAAATCTGGGGAAGGTTACAGAAACATTTCTGCTGCTTTGAAGGTCCCAATGAGCACAGTGGCCTCCATCATCCGTAAGTGGAGGAAGTTCAAAACCACCAGGACTCTTCCTAGAGCTGGCTGGCCATCTAAACTGAGCGATCGGGGGAGAAGGGCCTTAGTCAGGGAGGTGACCAAGAAGCCGATGGTCACTCTGTCAGAGCTCCAGAGGTCCTCTGTGGAGAGAGGAGAACCTTCCAGAAGGACAACCATCTCTGCAGCAATCCACCAATCAGGCCTGTATGGTAGAGTGGCCAGACGGAAGCCACTCCTTAGTAAAAGGCACATGGCAGCCGACCTGGAGTTTGCCAAAAGGCACCTGAAGGACTCTCAGACCATGAGAAAGAAAATTCTCTGGTCTGATGAGACAAAGATTGAACTCTTTGGTGTGAATGCCAGGCGTCACGTTTAGAAGAAACCTGGCACCATCCCTACAGTGAAGCATGGTGGTGGCAGCATCATGCTGTGGGGATGTTTTTCAGCGGCAGGAACTGGGAGACTAGTCAGGATAAAGGGAAAGATGACTGCAGCAATGTACAGAGACATCCTGGATGAAAACCTGCTCCAGAGTGCTCTTGACCTCAGACTGGGGCGATGGTTCATCTTTCAGCAGGACAAGGACCCTAAGCACACAGCCAAGATATCAAAGGAGTGGCTTCAGGACAACTCTGTGAATGTCCTTGAGTGGCCCAGGCTTGAATCCGATTGAACATCTCTGGAGAGATCTTAAAATGGCTGTGCCCTGACGCTTCCCATCCAACCCGATGGAGCTTGAGAGGTGCTGCAAAGAGGAATGGGCGAAACTGGCCAAGGATAGGTGTGCCAAGCTTGTGGCATCATAGTCAAAAAGACTTGAGGCTGTAATTGGTGCCAAAGGTGCATCAACAAAGTATTGAGCAAAGGCTGTGAATATTTATGTACATGTGATTTCTCAGTTTTTTTTTTATTTTTAATAAATTTGCAGTACTAGGGTGTTGTACCGTGTTAGCCATTATGAATGTAGAGAAAAGCCAAGCAAAATGACACCTTTTATTGGCTAACTAAAAAGACTACAATATGCAAGCTTTCGAGGCAACTCAGGCCCCTTCTTCAGGCAAGATGTAATCAATACCATCTTGCCTGAAGAAGGCGCCTGAGTTGCCTCTAATAAATTTGCAAAAACCTCAAGTAAACTTTTTTCAAGTTGTCATTATGGGGTGTTGTGTGTAGAATTCTCAGGAAAAAATGAATTTAATCCATTTTGGAATAAGGCTGTAACATAACAAAATGTGGAAAAAGTGATGCGCTGTGAATACTTTCCGGATGCACTGTAAATGTGTTATAAAATAGTCATATTAAAAATAGCAGCATCGTCCCTAGCACTGACCCCGGAGGAACACCACTCTTAATGTCAGCCAATTCTGATAGGGTTCCTTGAACCATGACCCTCTGCCTCCTGTGTCTGAGCCAATTCTGCACACATCTACACACCACACACTGAACTCCCCATTTCTTTTAGTTGGATGCCCTACCTGTCATGTGACACCTTATACAATTTATTCTGAAAGTCCAGATAAATAATATCATATGCTCCACTTTGATAATATCTTATTACTTCTTTTTAGAATTCCAGCATGGTACGTCTGGAGTATTTTTTTTTTTAATTTTCTGTCCTCCCTGGCCATCGGACCTTACTTTTATTCTATGTTAATTAGTGTTCCCTAATTTTAATTATTTATTTTGTCTTTTTTGTCATGTAAAGCACTTTGAGCTACATTGTTTGTATGAAAATGTGCTATATAAATAAATGTTGTTGTTTTTGTTGAACATGACCTTCCTCTTCTGAACCCATGTTGACTGTTCAGTAAAACTTTTATTCTTGCCATGTATTGCTCAATCTTATCCTTAATAATTCTTTCCATTAATTTCCCTGTGATGACAGCTTACTGAGCTATAGTTGCTTGGATCTGCCTGGAATTTCTTTTTATTTGACGGGGTGATATTTGCTATTTTCCAGTCCTTTGGAATTTCCCTAGTGCGCAGCGACTTCCCAAAAGTAAGCATCAATGATTTATATAGTTACTCGCTAACCCTCTTTAAGAACTAGAGATAAATATTATATGGTCCTGGTGATCTGTTTGATCTCAGCCTATTTAATTTGAGCAGTACTTTCCCCTCTGCAATTTCCAAATCACTCCTTAGTAGTTCCTTTTACTGGTGGGAGGTTATCCACTTCCTCACATGTGAAGACACCAGAAGAATGCACGTTTAGAGCATCTGCTATTTTACTGTATGCATTTTTTTAAATTCCTCATTGCTATTCCTGATGGACCACATACAGCTTTTTCCCCTTTGCAGCTTCTTTTTCAATTCTTAATTAACCCAGAGTTTTCAAGTTTCCTACTAATTCCAAATGTAGGTAGGTACCTGTGCTGCATTATATGTAAAACGTTTAAAATCTGCTCCTCAATTGTCTTAAAAGCTTATCCCAGTCTGTCGTCCTTAGACTTTGCTGCATCTGCTCAAAATTTGCCTTACTAAAGTTACATTTAACAGTTAAGCATCCGCACTCTTCCAAAACACTGAGAACTGTATTATATTATGGTTACTTGACCCTAGTGGTTCAATCATGTCTAGACTGTCAATTCTATTCTGAGTACAGTAATCCCTCGCTATATTGCGCTTCGACTTTCGCGGCTTCACTCCATCGCAGATTTTATATGTAAGCATATTTAAATATATATCGCGGATTTTTTGCTGGTTTGCGGATTTCTGCGGACAATGGGTCTTTTAATTTCTGGTACATGCTTCCTCAGATGGTTTGCCCAGTTGATTTCATACAAGGGACGCTATTGGCAGATGGCTGAGAAGCTACCCAACCAGAGCGTGTATTACGTATTAAATAAAACTCCTCAAATATATTGTGAGCACGGGGGCTGTTTGCACCCCTAGAGGATATGGCCACTCCTCAAAAAACGCTGAAAGATTACCTTCACATTGCTCTCTTCCTTGCTGGGCTTACACATGGCTGCTTTATCAAGTGATATGCTTCCCGCACTGTGCTTCGCATACTTAAAAGATCAAACAGCACGTATTGATTTTTGATTGTTTGCTTTTCTCTCTCTCTTGCTCTGACATTCTCTGCTCCTGACTGAGGGGGTGTGAGCAGGGGGGCTGTTCACACCCCTAGACGATGCAGACGCTCGTCTAAAAATGCTGAAAGATTACCTTCACGTTGCTCCCATTTGTGCAGCTGCTTTGTCAAGCGACATGCTTCCCGCACGGTGCTTCGCATACTTAAAAGCTCGAAGGGCACGTATTGATTTTTGATTGTTTGTTTTTCTCTCTCTCTCTCTCTGACATTTTCTGCTACTGACGGAGGGGGTGTGAGCAGAGGGGCTGTTCGCACACTGGCCTAGAGGATACGGACGCTCCTCTAAAAAATGCTGAAAGACTACCTTCACATTACTCCCTTCCTTGCAGCTGCTTTGTCCGGCGGTGCTTCGCATACTTAAAAGCCGAACAGCCTTATTGATTTTTGTTTGCTTTTATCTCTCTCTCTCTCTCTCTCTGACATTCTCTGCTCCTGACGCGCACTCCTTTGAAGAGGAAGATATGTTTGCATTCTTTTAATTGTGAGACGGAACTGTTATCTCTGTCTTGTCATGGAGCACAGTTTAAACTTTTGAAAAATAGACAAATGTTTGTTTGCAGTGTTTGAATAAAGTTCCTGTCTCTCTACAATCTCCTGTGTTTCTGTGCAAATCTGTGACCCAAGCATGACAATATAAAAATAACCATATAAGCATATGGTTTCTACTTCGCGGATTTTCACCTTTCGCGGGGGGTTCTGGAACACAACCCCCGCAATCGAGGAGGGATTACTGTATTACATAATATTAAATCTAGACAAACTTTACCAGCATTGGTGCTTTACCTAATTTGTTAAGAAACAGTCACTGGTTATGTTTAAAAACTCCTGCTCTTATGCTCCACTATTTGCAAGGTTATCCCAGTTAATATTTGTAATTCTTTTTCTTCAACAGTGTGTAACAGACAAATCTCTCATAAGTAGCTTCTCTTATAATGTATTTCTCCTGTGATGCTGGGGTAGTAACTGTACAGTTCTATGAGTACTAATATTAGCACTTATTATCATGTTATAACACAGCTATCAGTTGCCATTGTTATTCCAATGTATATTTTGTGTTATTGTTAATTACTAGTATATGGGCACATAGTAAACACAAAGGTGAATGTACTGGAGCATGTGGTACCTGTAAAAAAAAAACAAAAAAACACAACAACGTATAATTGCAGTAGCATTTACATTTTGAAGATTTTTAAGATGTGGGAGGGAGGTCACTTTCATGATATAGATCTTTAGCTTATTTGCCTGCCAACTTTTACAGCAGGCAAATTACTGTTCTATAGGAGGTGCTATGAAATTGGTTAGCAGTTATGAGAGGGGTAGTTGAACAGTGAATAATATACATATTCACAGTTACTGATACAAGGTGAACTTGGAAGGTACCGAGTTTGAAAAAGTGTCAAGTAAACAGGCAATCAGGAACAGAGCAGATAGTGACAGTGTTGAAGTAAAAGTTACTACCTTCACCAAGGAAGTGGGATGGTATGCTCAATGATGTTAGTTTTGATCCTGTTCCTCATTTATATAAGTTCATTTTGTAGCCTGAATTTTTAGCAGCAACCTAGTTGTTATAAATACCTAAATAACGGAATGAGGTAACTGATCAATTTAAAAGTCACTTTTCTCTGATGCAGTTAATGCTACCTTGTGGGCTGTTTGATTTGACATAACTGTTTTTAACAGTTTTATAGTTGTGGGTATTGATGTTTGTGCTGTTGTCCTTATTTGAGCTGGTTTCACAGTAGTGGTAATGTTTTACAAATATGCTTTTATGTGATTAGCACATGAAGGGTGGAGAGGGAGGTGTGGTTAAAAAAGCACATTACATAGAATCAAAATGTCAATGCAGAGTTTTAATATTGTAGTGATAATAAGTTCAATTCAGTTTATTTTTGTATAATGCTCTTCACTGAATTTGGCCTTTATAGCACTATGACAAGTTCACAGGTAAAATGTAACTGCAAACTGAACAAACATTTTATAGAATTTATACGTTGTGACCTCCAGGGGGTGCATGGCTCCCCAGACACCCAACACAACAGACACCAGGACACAAGTTCAGCACAACACACGTTTATTCAGCTGTGGGAAACAAGATTGCTTTTGTCTTGTTTCCCAGCTATGCAAAACAGTATAACAAGCACAGTTAACACAAGCAGTCTATTCCTCTCTCTCTGTCACTCTTTTGTCCAACCGCAAGCTTTGTCCTCCACCTCCAGACTCCGGCTGTCTGTCTGAATGAAGTGAGGTGGCCTCCTTTGTGTTCCACAATCTCCTTCCAGCTGCACTTTTGGGTGTGGTGGCAGCTGTGCAGAGGAGGGTTCAGCTGTTCTCCATGCACCCCCTGGCGGTGGCCATGGGCCCCAGCAGAGTTGTCCTTCCATGCTCCAAACCCGTGGCACTGTAGGAAGCCCGGGGTGCTGCCATCTATTGTCCTGGGGAAGGTACTGCCCGGTGCACGCTCCTTTCCCTGGTGCTTTCCTGACAAAGGCGTCCCGACCTTCTGTTACTGTACCTGGAAAGTCTGTGTGCAGGACCTATACTGTCATACAGCACATTACTGGCTGTCAGAATGTGACGAGTTAGCTATACTTTGAAGTTGAAGCTGTGCTGTATTTAGTGTGGTGTTTATTGTTGTCTGTTTTTGTTCCTAGTAACTTTAAAAATGCTTCTTTTGTTGGTGTGCTCAGCTGTTTGACTGTGAGACGTTTACGTTCATGCTTGCAATTTCATCTGGATGACCAACTTTGCTCTGCTGGTTCTTTGCCTATTTGAGTCCCCGCTTAATCCCACCCCACCCTGCCACCCACTGTTTGGCTTTCATTAGTTTTCTTCTGTCAATAAGGTGATCTCTTCTGCTGCTTATAAGCACACAGTCATTATTATATATATTGGCTTATTGCTAATTTCATTTAAAGTTTTGGGGACATTTTTTGCCTCTGCCGTTGTGTTTTAAATGACAAAAATGGTTTAATTTGGCGGATTTTTTTACATTTACACCCAACTATTTTTGATGATAGAGGCAGAGTAGAATCGATTTCAGCTAAGATTCAATTGAAGTGAAAATGTGTTTTGCTATATTTCTCAAAGTGGACTAAATCATAGAGAAAAATATACATCCAGCTTATACATATTTTTATAGTATTCTGGTGGCACCAAAGCCAATGTCCATGGTAACCTACACAATTATCTTCCCTTTATCCAGAAGCACACTTGTCAAAGTGGTGCAGTGAGATGCTATAACTGCACATTACCTTTCATAGTCAGCATATGCCTTTCTTAGACAACATTTAGTGCAGCACTGGCACGAAAAATCAAGCACAACAATACAGGTAAACAGATACAAAAAATTTTAAATCACTAGATATGTGTGCTGTTCATTAGCAACATTGAGAAAGATTTTTCCCTGCAGTACTTTCTGAATTAATCTGAAAGACTAAATGCTTAAGCTTTAACTTACTGAATCCATAGGGCTCGGAGGAGGAGGTTAGAAGCATGTGCTGATATTGCATTGCCACACCACCAACACGAAGCAGTTGGTAAATATATTTCGCGTTAAAAAACAAAAAAGAAAAGTATTTCCTAAACAGCTTCATAACTCAAAACACAATGTTAACTCTGACGGATTAAATTAGGTCCAAGTCTATGGCTGCCTGGCCACACTAGTGGTGTACATCAGAATTAAAAATACTGTACATTGTTCCTTGGGGAAAAAACCTACCGCCTTTCCTCATACAGAAATTTAAAGGTTGAATAGAGAGTTGGTAAAACTATAACTAAAAAACTTCAACCTGGAAGACCACTAATTCTTGGAGTTCCTGGATATTTAACTTGGCAATATGGTTCTCAGCATGGATTTAGAGCACGTTGATCTACTGTATACATATTCACCAGCTTTTTAATATCGGTGTACCATTTTTCAGAAGGTCAAAAATCATTATCGATGGTGAAATTACTTAATTATAGAGCTTATATGAAAAAGCTCCAAACCTCAGGGTTTCCAGTTCATCATTTCAGGTGATGCTCATTAGAAAAAGCTCTTGAATTTCATAATTGAAGACTAAGGCTTTTTACAAATATTACCTAATCTTTTAATTGTGGATTAGCCACTGACCAGTTTGTTACAAAAGAGGATATATCAGGAATAATTCTTGTTTTGTTTGTTTTGTGGAAACAAAATCTTGCAGCCACATGGAATAGCCCGGACAGAGTTTGAGAGCTACTACTATAGGTCCCTCCATTATAAAACTGAGACCCGGTATGGCTTGTCTAATTTTGGAGTGAGCAGACTGATGAGTGGAGCTCTCGGCTGAGTTATGACATATCCAAGAGAAGACTGAATAATTTTGTTTATTCCTTTGTTTTCATTGCTTTTCATTTTACCTTGATTTGATGCACCATCAAGCACAGTTTCAGTTCTTGAACATTGTGAATATTAAAAGGGGTGACCCGGTTGGTGCCCCAACATTTCCTGTGTGAGCAGTGTGTTCCCTAGGTCCGTGACAATAGACACTCCATGTTTTAAGTCAGCATCATTGTGGGTCTATAGAAATAGTTATTAATATAATATTCTTGCACATTGAAACAATTAATTCATATTGGCAGATATAATAATATATGTAAAAACAGACATGCATTTTTTGGTTTTTGATCATTTTTAACCATCAATTATACTACTGTTTTTACTGTTTAGTGTTTAGAAACACCTTTAATGTATTTTACAGGTGTGTAATTCTTGAGGTGTGATTGCAAATATTCATTTTAATTATGTGGTACTTGTTTCTTACCACCATTTGATAATGGTGAAGGGCTGTCTTGTTTGTTTTTACGTCATCACTACTACAAGTAACAGACGCAGCTTTTGTTTCTGTTTGTGCTTTTGACATGTCACAGTTGAAAAGTGAACACCTGTTTTCTCTATGCTGTTGTCTTTTTTTTCATACTGTTTCATTTTTCATTTTCCAGTGCATACTGATGTTTCATGTTATGCTTTCTATGAAATAACTTAAGCACTTTTCTAAGCAGTGACAGAGCAAACAGCCATGTACACTGGCAGAACATATTTGTATTCCTGAATTTCAATAGGCAGACCAAGCTTTCCATAGTAAGAAATAATTTTAGTATCGTAAATCTGATATCAGCAAAACAAGGATGTGCGAATCTGAAAACCTGAAATATTTTTTTAAATCTCAGGCGATACAGACCTGGTAGTACCACAGAAGAATGGCCAGACCTGACATCCTTACAGTTTTAAAAAGTGAGCAGAGTGGTAGCTAGTGATCTATCTATACACCTATACATCTTTTTTTATTGTGTTAAAACACTAATGTTCCTCATGGCAGTGTGGTGTATTCCCTTTTTTCACATTTTTTCCTGTTGAGTCATTAGCAGTTTTTCTTTTATTGGCTGTTTAGTGGCAATGGTGCTTTGTGGTGTGCAGATAAACAAAATAAGACACTGAAGATGCATTTTAATGTAATACGGGTAAATTATATATGAATATAATTGATAAATAAAATGAACATTAAAGGGGATCCTTTTACAAACTCGAACCATCATTATGGGCCATATGCAGCATGTTTTGAATATGCATTAAAAGGTCCAGAGCCAGATGTGGCTTGTAGTCTTTGTGTTTGACACCCCTGACTTAAAGGATTGGTTTGATATTTTGGAAGTTGAAATTTCGGCAATCTTGACAAACACACCTTTACCCTGAAAAGTGTCTTAATGAGTAGATACTGTATATAGATTTAAAAAGAATTGTCACTCCTTATTCAGGAAAAGATCCCAGTCGTCCCACGGGAGAAAGACTTTCGAGACTAAGGTTATAAAGCTTATGAAACCATAACAACAGTTGCGTAAAGTGCGACAGGAGCTTCCACCTGTAGCTAAAGTCATTTGCATATTGAAGTAGCATTGCACATGTAACTTGTCAGCATGCCTGTGTTGATCAAACACAAGAAGCTCTGCAGTCCACTTGTGACTTTACGCTGTAGTAAGATAAGTAAATATCCATCCATCCATTATCCACCGTTAATCTGAGGTCGGGTTGCGGGGGCAGCAGCCTAAGCAGGGAAGCCCCGACCTCCCTCTCCCCGGCCACCTTCTCCAGCTCCTCTGGGAGGACGCTGAGGTGTTCCAAGGCCAGCCGGGAGATGTAATCCCTCCAGTGTGTCCTGGGTCTGTCCCGTGGCCTTCCTCCAGTGGGGCACTCCAGGGAGGCGTCCAGGGGCATCCTAACCAGATGCCCGAACCAACTCAACTGACTCCTCTCAATGCAGAGGAGCAGCAACTCTACTCCGAGTCTCTCCCGGATAACTGAACTCCTCACCCTATCTCTAAGGGAAAGTCCAGCCACCCTGCGGAGAAAACTCATTTCGGCCGCTTGTATCCGCGATCTTGCTGTTTCGGTCACTACCCAAAGCTCGTGGCCATAGGTGAGGGTAGGAACGTAAATCGACAGCCTCGCCTTTTGGCTCAGCTCTCTCACCACGACGGACCGTTGCAGAGTCTGCATTACTGTGGATGTTGCACCGATCCGTCTGTCAACCACCCGCTCCATTCTTCCCTCACTCGTGAACAAGACCCTGAGATACTTGAACTCCTCCACTTGAGGCAGTAATGTGTTCCCAACCCGGAGACAGCATTCCACCCTTTTCCGGCTGAGAACCATGGCCTCGGATTTAAAGGTGCTGACTCTCATCCCCGCTGCTTCACACTCGGCTGCGAACCGCTCCAATGAGAGCTGGAGGTCACTGTCCGATGAAGCCAACAGAACCACGTCATCCGCAAACAGCAGAGACGAGATTCTGAGGTCACCAAACTAGACCCCCTCTGCTCCTTGGCTACGCCTAGAAATTCTGTCCATATAACTAATGAACAGAATCGGTGACAAAGGGCAGCCCTGGCGGAGTCCAACCTCAACAGGAAACAAGTCTGACTTATTACCGGCAATGCGGACCAAGCTCCTGCTCCTCCTCCTGTACAGGGACTGAATGACTCGTAACAATGAGCCTTGTACCCTTGGCACACACCCCACAGGATGCTTCGGGGAACACGATTGAATGCCTTCTCCAAATCCACAAAACATTTGTGGACTTGTTGGGCAAACTCCCATGCCCCCTCCAGGATCCTGGCCGGGGTGTAGAGCTGGTCCAGTGTTCCATTTCTGGGACGGAATCCGCATTGTTCCTCTTGAATCCGAGTTTCGACCATCGACCGAACTTTCTTCTCCAATAGACCTTACTGCTGAGGCTGAGGAGTGTGATACCCCTATAGTTGGAGCACATCCTCCGGTCACCCTTCTTAAAAAGGGGAACCACCACCCCGGTTTGCCAATCCAGAGGTACTGCCCCCGATGTCCATGTGATGTTGCAGAGACGTGCCAACCAGGACAGCCCCACAACATCCAGAGCCTTGAGGAACCCAGGGTGAACCTTGTCCACCCCAGGGGCCCTGCCACCTCAGAGCTGTTTAACTACCTCAGTGACCTCGGCCCCTGTTATGGACGGGCCCCCCCCAGAGTCCTCCAGCTCTGCTTCCTCTAAGGAAGACATGCTGGTGAGATTGAGAAGATCCTCAAAGTATTCCTTCCACTGGTCAATAACGTCTGCAGTTGAAGTCAGCAGGGCCCCATCTCCACTGTACACAGAATTGGTGGAGCACCACTTTGCCCTCCTGAGGCGCCTGACGGTTTGCCAGAACCTTCTCAGTGCTGACCGAACGTCGTTTTCCATGGCTTCCCCAAACTCCTCCCATGCCCGAGTTTTTGCCTCTGCAACAGCCGATGCCACCACATGCTTGGCCCGCTGGTACCCTTCAGCTCCCTCTGGAGTCCCACTGGTCAACCAGACCCGATAGGACTCTTTCTTCAGCTTGACGGCCTCTCGAACCTTAGGTGTCCACCCCCGGGTTCATGGATTGCCACCACAAGAGGCACTGACAACCTTGCGGCCACAGCTCCATTCTGCTGCTTCGACAGTGGAGGCTCGGAACATGGCCCATTCAGACTCAATGTCCTTCGCCTCCCTCGGAATGAGGTTGAAGTTCTGCCGGAAGTGGCAGTTAAAGATCTTTCTGACCGGTTCCTCCATCAGACGTTCCCAGCAGACTCTCATTATTCGTTTGGATTTGCCTGGTCTGTCCGGCAGCCTCTCCCACCATCTGATCCAACTTACCACCAGGTGGTGATCAGTTGACAGCTCAGCCCCTCTCTTCACCTGAGTGTCCAAGACATAAGGTCGCAGATCCGATGACACGATTACAAAGTCGATCATTGAGCTGCGACCTTAGGCATCCTGGATCCAAGTGCACTTATGGACACCCTTATGCTCGAACATGGTGTTCGCTATGGACAATCCATGGCCAGCACAGAAGTCCAACAACTGAACACCACTCAAGTTTAGATCAGGGAGGCCATTCCTCCCAATCACACCTCTCCAGGTTTCACTATCGTTGCCGACATGAGCGTTTAAGTCTCCCAGCAGGACAATAGTCTCCAGGAGCTGTGCCTCGCAGCTGCATTGTTCTTATGTGTGAGTGGACGTTTCTTGTGGGTAGGGCTTCTGTTCTCTTTCTTCGATGCAGAACCCTCGTCCTCATCTGAGTTCACCTCTTTAATAGTAAGACTTTATTTGAAAACAGCAATTTCAGATTGGGGGGAGCGTGAACGTGACTGAGAGAATAAAACTAAAAAAAAAAAAAGCTAACCTTTAAAAGTACCATACATTTACACTGGCTGTTTCAGACTCAAATCAAATGTATGTTTTTATTCCATTAAAGTAACACAGTAACAATAAGAGCAGCTCACTACTGAAAACGGTAATTCTAATTAGATAGTTAGATAGATACTTTATTAATCCCAAGGGGAAATTCACATACTCCAGCAGCAGCATACTGATACAAAAAATATTAAATTAAAGAGTAATAAAAATGCAGGTAAAAACCGACAATAACTGAATAATGTTAACGTTTACCCTCCCCCGGGTGGAATTGAAGAGTCGCATAGTTTGGGGGAGGAACGTTCTTCTCAGTCTGTCACTGGAGCAGGGCGGTGACAGCAGTCTGACTCTCCATAATTGATAGGAGCCTGCTGAGCGCCCGTCGCTCTGCCACAGATGTCAAGCTGTCCAGCTCCATGCCCACAATAGAGCCTGCCTTCCTCACCAGTTTGTCCAGGCGTGAGGCGTCCTTCTTCTTAATGCTGCCTCCTCAGCACACCACCACGTAGAAGAAGGCGCTTGCCACAACCGTCTGATGGAACATTTGCAGCATCTTATTGCAGATGTTGAAGGACGCCAGCCTTCTAAGGAAGTATAACCGGCTCTGTCCTTTCTTACACAGAGCATCTGTATTGGCAGTCCAGTCTAATTTATCATCCAGCTGCACTCCCAGGTATTTATAGGTCTGCACCCTCTGCACACAGTCCCCTCTGATGATCACGGGGTCCATGAGGGGTCTGGGCCTCCTAAAATCCACCACCAGCTCCTTGGTTTTGCTGGTGTTCAGGTGTAGGTGGTTTGAGTCGCACCATTTAACAAAGTCATTGATTAGGGCCCTATACTACTCCTCCTGCCCACTCCTGATGCAGCCCACGATAGCAGTGTCGTCAGCGAACCTTTGCACGTGGCAGGACTCCGAGTTGTATTGGAAGTCCGATGTATATAGGCTGAATAGGACCAGAGAAAGCACAGTCCCCTGTGGTGCTCCTGTGTTGCTGACCACAATGTCAGATGTGCAGTTCCTAAGACGCACATACTGAGGTCTGTCTTTAAGATAGTCCACAATCCATGCCACCAGGTATGAATCTACTCCCATCTCTGTCAGCTTGTCCCTAAGGAGCAGAGGTTGGATTGTGTTGAAGGCGCTAGAGAAGTCTAGAAACACAATTCTTACAGCACCACTGCCTCTGTCCAAGTGGGAGAGGGATCGGTGTAGCATATAGATGATGGCATCCTCCGCTCCCACCTTCTCCTGATATGCAAACTGCAGAGGTTCGAGGGCGTGGCGGACCTGTGGCCTCAGGTGGTGAAGCTGCAGCCTCTCCATGGTCTTCATCACATGTGACGTCAGAGCAACAGGTTGTTAGCGGTCGGGCTCGAACCTGTGACCTCTTGATTATAAGTCAGCAGCTCTTACCGCTGCACTACCCAAGCAGTTTCTTTTTCTTTGGTTATTTTTTTTAATAAAAGCGCACTTATGTTATATGTGTACCTTTTGTGAAAGTGTTTATTTGATATTTGGACTTCAGTCTTCACACATTATACACTTCATGTCAAAATTTTGTCATGTTTTAGGTATGTGTTCAACATTTCTTGCATTTCCTGTCATCCTACATTTACATAGATCATTGTAGACACGGAACACACATGAAATGCGTGTCTTCCAAATAATGACATATTATTTACCCTATGCAACTCCAGGCACCTCACACTGAGATATATAGGACTTGAGCTTGGGGAACTGTTTGTCCTGTTGACTGCGGCAGTGTGGGAATGGTACAGCAGGGTGCTTGCTGTTTGTGCTGATGAACACATTTACAAAACAAAAGACGCTGACGGAGATGTGTGAAGGAATTTAATGTGGCCCGGGAATACAAGTTTTTTTGTAGGCTCCAGGAATTCTAGTGTTAATAACAAAGGATAATTAGAAATATAACCGGTATTTTCCATTATCTTTACTGAGAAAGGAATGCAGTTTCTTCCATGTGCATTGTATTTCTGACAGTTTTAACATAAAACAGTGTTAGGTTAGGTTGGAGATCTTGGGTTCAAAAGGTAACCAGTAATGGATTAGGAGCGTTAAAAGTCTACACTTACTGCAACTGTAGGTCCAAGGCAGAAAAATTCCAAAAGGTGTTTGCTGTCCTTTTGTTGTCATACACTTTCCTCAGTGATGTGGAAGGCAGTGTGCACTTCAAAGTGGACGCATTCACTAAGTTTTAAGGGTTTTATTTTTCTGTTTGGATAAGTGTCCTAAAGAGAATGTCTCATATCTCAAGAGCAGCTATGGCACTTCCTAAAATGTAATAAAAATGTTTAACTTAATAGCATATTTTTGTGTTGCATATTAACTTATACGGTGATTGTGAAAAACTGACTTGAACAGTACCAAATGTAATCATTAATAATGGTTTTAGCCCTCTTCTTCTTAATGTCATCTTTTGTTTACGACAGTCTTGAAGGTGTTAGGCTAAACATTGCACTTAGTAACAAGACATGCTACTATGCACTTTTTGGCAAATGCAATTTAGAGCTTGTACTTGTACTATTGTTATGAAGGAGTGTCTCGTGCAAATAATAAAACTTTCTCATTTTTGAACAACATACAGTATGTTGCTTCTGCTTTGCTTTAAAATGTTGCTCTTTTTTGTTAACTCAGTAGATTTCTGATTAATAGTAAAACTAATTTTTAAGTTACCATTAATTAAATGTTCTCATTTTTGGATATACCATCATTTTTAAATAGAAATCAAGGAATGTTCTGCTCAATCTTTCTAATTCAGTACTGACACCCCATCTGGAGGATTGTCTACAGTTCTATTCACCATGCAAAAAGAATGACATAGCAGCAGGTGAATGTGTACAGAGAGTTGAGCAGGTGCATCCCAGGACTGAAGTACATGTTTTACTCTTAACAGACTCCAAGAATGAAACTTATTTAGTCTTGAGCTGAGGAGACTCCATAGGAAACTAATCCAGGTCTTCATAGTTGTCAAAAGCCCCAGTGCGATAGATGCAAAAGAATTATTTCAACAAAATTGTGAATCACATACTCAAAATTAAGGGGAAGTGCTTTTTGGACTGAAGCCATAAAGAACTTGTTCACAAAAAGAGTTGAAGGTAAAGCAGAAATCTTGATGAGATAAAGATCAGCTTAGCTATCAGCTAAACAAATGAGTTTGATAAACTGAATGGTCTCATTATTTGTCAGATTTCTTGTGTTCTTATTTAGTACATTCTGATTTTTTTTTTTCTTTGTGAAACATTTTATAGATTCATAGTGCCTGGATTGACATAAGAGTATTATTAGGCATTCCAGCCCCTAGGAGCAAAAATTGTATAGCTGTGATGAAAAATTATTACTGACTACATTTAACATACTTGAACAGTCTTACCAGGGTTAACCATGTATTTATACATGTATCTGGTGTCAGCTGTGCACAATTTGGCTGTCTCTTAATGTAATTTGCTCTATTGCCAGAGCCACTGGCCAAAGCAGTTAATGCATTCTATTATTTAATTCCTAACACTGTTCATGACACTGCATGTCATTGTACTCTTTCCAAATTATACCATATTATTCTTAAGTAACAGAGTTTTATTTATTTCACAAATTAAAAATACTATGTAGATGTTGTTTCTTTAACTCCTTTGATAGATTTTGTCCAATCACTACTGCTAGGTCTTGTTATAGTTTTTTTATTGTAAATACATTCTCTGCTCCCCAAAATTGCATTTGCATTTTGGGTATTCTGTCTTCTTGAACTAACCTCAACCTTTTGTCTTCCATCTGTCCTATGCTCAAGTAACAAATAGTAAAGTCTGTTATTCTACTTTCTAGGCAATTGAAAAGGTGTGGTGTATTTATTAATCAGGTATTGAGACAAAATAACATGTTAGCTTCAAAACCCACAAATAGTTGTTTTAACTCTAGGCCTTATAGTTATGCGTAATTCTGTATATTGCACATAACCATACATTTTTGTATATCATGAAAGTAACAAATAGCATATATCAAAGGCATAGGTATCACTAGTCTGGATTTCATCTTTAGTCTCTTGTCTTTCTCATCAAGTGTGGAGTAAGCTGTGAACAATACGTTCATTACTTTGTATGCAATTTTAAAAATGAATAAGGTTATGGTGAAAATACACAGGGTGCATTTCAACCATTGTCCTCAAGATATTTGACCCTTAAGTAATTACCTGTTAAGTACTATCATCAGGTAGAGGGGTCCTTACATTGGATGGATTGGCCCAGCGCTGTCTCAACTGTGGAATGGCCAGTAGGGGTAGGCAGCTTGATGGCTGAGGTCTCCAGGACTCTGAACAAATCCAAATTGTATTCTGTGATATCATCTGCTGTTGAATTCTGCTCTGTACTTGTAATATTTTTATTTTTACCATTATATTGTATTGAGGATTACTTCTGCTCTGTGTGTTGTATAGTATTTACCCCCTTCTTTTTGACTTCCACTGCACACCCAATCGATCCTGGAAAGGGGTCTCTCTTTGAACTGCCTTTCCCAAGGTTTCTTCCATTTTTTTTCCCCTACTACAGTTTTATCTTCTTAGAGAGTCAAGGCTTGGGGGCTGTCAAAAGGCAGGGCCTGTTAATGCCCATTGCGGCACTTCTTGTGTGATTTTGGGTTATATAAAAAATAAATTGTATTGTACTAGATACCATAGTTTAATTGAAAGAGAGAACACGTGACGGAGAACCAAGATATTACTTTTTCTTTGTTCGTCAAGATACACTCTCATATCTCTAGATAATTTAATAAAACAGCCTTTTCTCTTCCCAGAATATTCCAAAATAATAGTTTCTCTTATTAGGATTATACAGAAACTGGAAATGAAGGTGAATACCTTTGCACACAGTTGGCTAAGTACGCCATTAAATCTGGTGGTCCAGAGGCTGTAACACAAGTGGCATCTGTTTTGTCCATTCATTTACACTATTTTAAATAGTGCTAGACTGATAGAAATTACTGTATTATTGGTGTATGTAATGGAGAAAATGAATGGCGTGCTGTACATTTACAGTATATCAAATGTGGCTTATCTGTTCTAATATAAATTTACTCCCACAGACTACTTTTACTGACTGATCCATGTGTGCAAGGCTGGTTGTATTTAATCCCATTTAATATTGTAATTTTAATTCCTTTATTTAAATGAATAACCAAGTTAAATCCCATTGGCCAAACTAATGTTTGTAAAGCTACACATAAAAGTAGAAGAAAGCAAACAGAGCTAATGTGTGCATTTTAAAGTTCATGTTCATTCAGAATATCACAAAAAGGCTTTTGAGCTAATTTTGTTTTAAAAAATTCAAATAAAGCTGATCATTTTTAATTCCTAATGAAAGACTTCTCTTATAAGGACTTCTCTTATATAATAATGTTAGTGTGATTTTCCTTAGGTTGTTATTGTGGAAGAGAAATAGAAACTCTGCAAGTCTTTAAAGTTTACCAAGTAGTTGAAATTAAATTAACACATTGAAAATGATTGAATAGTTTGTCTAGAAAAATGAGTAAAGAACCATTGTATATAAAATCGTGTCAAGAAGGGCTATGTGATGTCTTAAAAGTTTACATCATCATTTCAAACATTGATGTGCGATACCATTGTCAGTATATGGTTGGAGAAATGCTTTTGGATTAATTGGCAGCTTTACCCTTGTAACATGGAAAGTATCTACGCTGGTAGATGAGGGTGGGGGCTCCTGGGAATGGTGCATGGGCATTTAATTTTGAGATCCAGTACTTTTGTTGTTTCTATAATTAGATATGCCCTTATCATAAAAATGGATTTGAAGTAATGTTTATGAACAGGGAACTAGGAGTTAATAATTTCTTTCACTCGCTTAGACATGGTATCCTCAGATGTTCTCTTTCTACTATCTTCTGAACAAAAAAACACTCGGCATGTGTTTAAGAAGTAATTGTACTTCACTGTGTTCTATCATGGCTTAGCTATAGTGCATATTTTGCTATTTCTTATGCTTGCAAATGACATACTGATGTGCATGAAGGAGGTCAGTGGTACTGGCTTTTTCAAATTATGTAAGACACTGGTTTAATATATAGTGTAGTCAGTTTGTTTCTGATTTATTATCTTGTGTACTTAACAAAATTATATTCATATTTGCCCACAAGCAGTGCCTGAAGTGGAACTAAATTATTGGAAGTACTATGTTTAGTCCATGTCTTATTCTTCCTCCCAATTTTTATTAACTTGAAATGAAAGGGCGGAGGCTTCCCTTTACAGGTCAGAGCATGTGTATATTAGTATATAATATGGGGGGGTGCCAATTCCATTGAAAGTTTGAGGTGCCACTGCCCACAAGACCAAATAAATCTTGCTGCATAGGTCATGTAAACTATGACATCACAAGGATAGGCCCCAGCAGCCCCACAACCCTTCTTAGGATGAGGAGATTAGGAAAACAGATGGGGAATGAAAAATATTGTAATGTTGCTGACCAGTTGCATTAGCCTGGGGATCAGTCACTCACAGTATGAGTTGACATTCCATTGTGCAAATTAGCAGCTTCAAAGGGTCTTTTAAAATGGGCAAAGTCACAAAAGAATTCCAACTTGATCTGCCACATTGAGCAATCATTTGAAAGATAGTGAGCTACCTAAAAATGGTGAAAAGAGCAAAAAACCATAGGCACTTGAAGTCTACAAGCTAGCACCACTGCAGTGGCGTGGTGCTACAAATACACTTGTGCTCTTCCCATTTATACTTGGTGCATGATGCACTGATCAAACTTTCTTCCCTCGGCTACAGTGCATACCTGTAAAACTAGCTCAGCACAGGAATCTCTGGGCAGGTTTTAAATAATCGCGCGCTTGCAGCTTAGCGTGGTGGTTGTGTGGCTGAAGCGGTTCCAGGGGAATTCGTGATGTGGGCGTTACTCACCTAAGTGCACAGGTAAAAAACTGTCCACATCCATAATTGTTCCCGGGGGCTGCTGATTGCCACAGCTGCCACGTCCTCTTCACAAATAGAAGCGTGAGGCGGCTAGGGGAAAAAAAAAAAAGTAAGTAAAGAAAAGATGGAGGAAGAAGGCAGGAAGCTGGAGGAGAAAGCTGGTGCGGGAGAGAGCGAGCGAGCGAACGCTTGCAGGCAGCTGGGTTGAAGAGCCCCTCACGAGAAGTGTATGGCCGACACTAGAGGAGGGGCAGTTGGAAGTGGTCGCTCCAGCTGAACAATTGCTAGTAGCTGGAGTGACTGGTGGTATGGATAACTCCCCGCAGAAGGCAATGGGAGTCGTGGAGTCTTGGGAAGGTGAGCCTCAGCATGAGCGACCTGGCCATTGAGGAACCCAAGTCTTAGTCCGGTAAGGTAGCTGTACGGAGCCAGGGAACAGAAGGCAACCGGACAGTAGTAAGGTCAGCTGCTGGAACAGCGACTCCCCTGTTGAGAATCCCATATGGGAGAAGCAGGGGAGCCACCAGATAAAAGAAGACACCAGGCTTTGGATTTTAAAGGGACTGCTTCCAGCATTGTTTTAACCTCGTTTTAAAGGATTTTTTTTTTTTTTTCTGTGGTTTTTTTTTTTAACCTCCACTTCATTTCTGTTTTTATGGATTATTTATTTAATGACTTTTGGAAGGCACTTCACTATTTATTTGAACACTTGCTTTGTTTTTGAATGTTTTGTTGGTTTTATAATAAAAGCACTTGACACCTTTTTACACCTTCCCCTTGCTCCATTTGTTGTGCCTAACTGCCGAGCTCATCGGTAACATTACTGACGGTGTCGGGTTCAAGGACTCCCAGATGCAAGACTGGAGAATGGAGTAGAACCCGCATTGTCACATGCATGACCCCACATTTCCAGTGGCGCAAAAGTTTATGAACATTTGACTGAGGAGCTGTTCCATATTTAGGTGGGAGCAGTTGCCTCATTATTTTATCAACTATTAAGTAGTTAAAAACAGTCTCATCATTAGGCTGAGGGAAAAAAAAAACCCTTTAGAGAGAAGGCAAAAACACAAGGAGTGGTCAAATCAACCATTTCATACATTCTTTAAAAGATGGAACACCTTGGTGAACTCAGAAACAGAAACAAGGTCTGGAAGATATATAGAAGACTGTTCTGGATGATTTCAGAATTTTGTACTTGGTGACGAAGAACCCATTGAAAACATTTAGCAAACCAAGAAGACTCTCTGGGAGGTAGACCTATCATCGTCAAAGTCTACAATTAAGAGAAGACTTAAGAAAAGTAAAGACAGAGGGTTTACCACAAAGTGCAAACCACTGGCAAACCTTGAGCATAGGAAGGGCAGATTAGACTTGGCCAGAAAACATTTTTTAAAAACCTGTCCAGTTCTGGAAAGGAAATTAAGATCAATATATTAAATAATGTTGGAAATAGAAGAGTATGGAGAAAAAATGGTGCCGATGATCCGATGAAAACCACATCTGTGAAACTTGGCAGAGGCAGTTTATGGCATGATCATACATGGCTGCAAATGGTAGTCCGTCACTACAACAACATTTATTGATATAGCACATTTTTATACAAAAATGTAGCTCAATGTGCTTTACAAAATATGAGAGGTAAGTAACAACAACAGAATGGTCAGATAGCCAGGAGGACAGAAAAAAACAATAAAAAAAAAACTCCAGTTAGGCTGGAAAACAAAATCTGTAGCGATTCCAAGGCCAAAAGACCACCTAGCCCCCACAGGCATTCTGCTTAACATAGATGCTCCTAAATCAAACCTTAGTTTTCATGCATTTTCATGATTGAAATTTGAAATTGGTTTTGTGGTCAGCTTCATTCTATCATCTCAGATTGCCACCACAGAAGAACTGGAAAAAACAGCAGAGAATAGTGGGGATTACTATACAAGGGGGGACCCAAAAATAATGAGAATTTTTTTTTAATATATATTTCTTAGGACATTTCCAAAATTTAATCACCCACAAAATACTCTCCCTGAGACACGATACACTTGTCCCACCTCTTTTTCTATTATTCAGAACTGTTCTGAAACTCTTGCAAAGTGGTAGCCTTCAGTGCCTCCGTTGTTTGCTTCTTGACCTCCTCTAAATCCTGAAAACGCTTTCCTTTAAGGTCCCTCATCATTCTTGGAAATAAGAAAAAATTGCAGGGTGCAAGATCTGGGGAGTGGTGGGGCGGGAAACCGTTTTCATCCCGTTTTTCGTGAGAAACTGCTGCACACTCAATGCTGTGTGGGCAGGAGCATTGTCGTGATGCAGAAACCACTTGCCTGATTGCCACAATTTGGGTCGTTTTCTCCGCACTGCATCACGCAATTGATTGAGCACTTCAAGGATGCCGCTTGGCCAAATGATGGAGAAGGCAGTCTAGTACACGCATCTAGTGGCTACAAAAATGCCATAGAAAAATAATGGGGTATTTAGCATTTTTTTTAAATGTTCCACAGTATTAGCCTGGCAAATTACTATTGTTTTGTCTTGGTAGAGTATTATATTACTCTACTTTCCCCTATTGTATTATTAATATGTAGCCTCTGTCAGAATGCCTAAAATCTCAGACTTACCACTGTTTATAAGGTATTATAGTATATAACTTCTTCCCACCTTCCCTTCTACATTTATAACTTCAGGTAATTAGGTGTGTAGTAAAAGACAAAGAGTTAAGTTATAACTTAAATAATGTATTATTCATAATATTCATAAATAATAACTATGTAAAGTACATTTGAATATTGGCAACCATACAACCTGATAAAATAGTGATATGTAGTTTCAGGCGGCACACAGACTTGTTAGTTACTTAAAAATGTCTTTAGTTAAGGCATCATTTGTGGTCCGCTTTCTTCAAAACAGGTCGCATGCCTGTCTCAATATGGCTGCCGTGCTGTGCTCTTCATTGTGTTGTCCTTTTCAGGTCATGGTGTGAGATGGTCATTCAGCAGTTTGGTGAGAGAGAGGTAGTGAGCAAATTTGTAGATTTTCTGTCCAACCCCTACAGCCAATAGGGCGTCATGGTACTTAAAGGCTTTTGATACAAGGCAATTCCAAACAGCCATACTTCAGACCAATGGGGTGATAGAACATCTTCACACCTGCCCCCAAAACCATATGTTAAGGTAAAGCTTGGCAGTTAGGCAGCCTGCCTTTCCTGCAGTGGGTTGAGTGAGAGAGTTTAGCAGAGAAACATTTACCAAACTTATTTCAAGCACTTCCCCCAACTTGGGAACATTACGACTTGGAATATAGGGGGACAGGCTTTCCAAAATATAGGACTGAGCAAGGTTGTTCAAGGCTTTATAAACCATTAGTAGTATTTTAAAATCAATTTCAAACAACTTGGGTAACCAATGTAATAACGCTAAAAGTTTTCATTTTCTTGTTAAAAATCTGGCTGCTGCATTCCACACTAATTAATTGTGATAGATTGATATCTATTCGACTATAAACAAAATTGTGCGTTAATTTTTCAGCATCTTATAAATTTCTAAGAGGTCTAACTTTTGCTATAGTCCTTAAGTGATAAAATGCAGTCCTAGTAATCTGGTTAATATACGATTTAAAGTTTAGAGTCAGTGATTACCCCTAAATTCTTTTTAACTCTGCCTTCATTTTTAAACCTAAGGGATCAAGTTTATTTCTAATGCCCTCGATATATACATGTTTCCCAATCACTAAGATTTCTGTGTTTTCCTTATCTAGTTTGAGAAAGTTACTACTCACCCATTTGGAAATACTGTTAAGATAATAGATTAGAGAGCCAAGAGCATCGGGATCATCAGATGCTATAGACAGATAAAGCTGTATTTCATCTGCATACCTGTGGTAGCTCACCTTGTGCTTTGAGATAATCTGACCTAATGTAAGCATGTATATTGAAAAGAACAGTGGACCAAGAATAGATGTGTGTGTTACACCATATACAGCACAATATCATGGGTCTCCGAAGTACAATCACCACAACTAACAAAGAATTTTTTTTTTACCTTTTAACTACAATTGAAACCAATGTAAGATGCTGTCAGAGTGGCCCACCCACTGTCTAAGGCGATCAATAAGAATACTGAGGTCAATGGTGTCACATGCTGCACTCTAGTCTAAGCGAACAAGAACAGATATACAACCTCTGTCCTTATTAATTCGCAAATCATTTACTACTTGAGCCATGCAGCTTCTGTACTGTGATTTGTTCTAAAACCTGTTAAGAATAGAATGCTTATTCAGGTGATCGTTAAGCTGCTTAATAACTGCCTTTTCTAGAATTTTACTTAAGAAAGGCAGGTTAGAAATTGGTCTAAAATTCTCAGACAGAGGAGTCGATTATTTTTCTTGAGCAACTGCAGTCTTTAGACAGTCAGGGAAGACCCCCGTATCTTATGATGAGTTCACTATGTCAAGCACGCTATCAGTAAGGACATTGAAGAGTTCTTTAAAAGAAGCCTGTTGGTATTGGGTCAAGGACACAGGTAGTGGGTTTCAGCTGAGAAATTATTCTATGTAGTTTGGGTCGATCTATTCCACTGAAAGAATTTTAACATGCTTTAAAGGGCATGCGAGGGATCAGTTGGATTAACTTTGGTGGGGTGTACTATATTATTTGCAACATAATATATTTTGTATTTAAAAATACAGCAAAAGCCTCAGAAGTTTCACTAGTAGTTTTTAGGATGCATTCCACTGAGTGAGCTGGGTTTTAAAGACAATTATTGAAACCTCTAGGATTACTTGCATTATCATTTATAATTTTAGAGAAATAGGGCAAAGTATCTCTAGGGTGGAAACCCAGCACTTGGAGATGACCATGGGTTCCAGACATCAGGCAGACATTGACTGTAAATGATTTTCAACAGGTCAGGTCAGGTTGGGGCGCATGCACTGGTACAACTCGGGGGATCCTGGTTGGCAACTCTGCCCGCCAAAGGCAGAGACATGGTCTAGTTCCACTCTCTGGAAATGACTATGTATCTGCCACAGTCAGGTGTTACGTGGGCGTCCCCTTGGCCTGATCCAGCCACTTGGGTCCTCAACAATGAAGACCCTGCGAGCCGTATCACCCTCTGGGAATCACACCATATGGCAGTGGTGCTGTAACTAACGCTCCCTCACAATGCAGGTAATGTGCCTCATTTGGGAGTCCGTGAGCATCCACTTGTTTGACACAAAAGTCAAACCAACGGTACCCAAGGATTCTCTGAAAAGACAGTCTTTGTCTCATGCCAATGGATAATGTCCATGTTTTTTTTTTTTTTTTTTTTGATCTTGCCTGTACTCATGCGTTATGGTGTATGATACTGAAAATGCAGATAGACTTCTTACAGTACAGGCAAGATCGAAAAAAAAAACGTTCAAATGGCATAGTGTTTTCAAATACTGACAATTTCATGTATGAATGTATGTGTGTGTGTGTGCGTGCGCGAGAAAGGCTAACACAGATTTAATCTCATTCAAATGGGTACTGGAATATAAAATAAACACTTTCATAAAGGTATAACGACAGGTGCGAAGGAATTTAAGGTGGGCTAGGATTATGTGTTTTTTTTTTTTTTGTAGGCTTCAGGGATTCTAGTTTTAAAGAATACAGTGTTTACATATTGCATAACTAATGATCTGAGATTTGATGCTTCCCAAGCAGATACTATTTGTTACATGTTTTGACATCTCATCTGTCTTTTTAGACCACTCGATAACTGTGTAATTATTTATATTGCTGCATGAGTGCAGTGTATGTGTATAGATGTGAGTATGTTTGTCTCCGCATATGTGGATAAAAAATATTGTACAATCCCAATCTTGTCAGTTTCTGTTAATGAAATGTGTCTAAAATAAAAAAAAATTGATTTGAAGGTTTCTGGGATGCCATTTTCATTTGCACTGCTTTGTAACTTGTTTCAGTTTTTTGCAGTTCTCTGATCGAATATTTTCTAATCTTTGTATAGCACTTACCCACAACTACCTCCCATTCCTGCTCCTGTGTTCCTTTTGAAGAATGTATTTTGAAGTAACAGCTAGAAACTGCTGTCATTATTTCAAGTATAATTTAAACATTTTGTAGACGGTTCTGTTACAGATTTAATTGCTGCTCCCCAGAATTTATTTTTCGGTCTTGTGAGCAGTATGTTAATTTAACTCCCTGTATTTCTCTTTGATGCTTTACTTGCAAGTAACTTCTATTTTATAAACTAATGAGATACATTAATATATATTGCTAAAATAAAAATTATTATTATTATGTGCTGTATGTTTAAATACAAAACTACTTTTTAAGAATTATCCATTTTTGAGATTTATTGAACTGTGATAACTGTACAGGAATCCTATAATTGCATAATACATAAGGGTAACAAAATGCAAAAATGTCTTTTTCATTATTATTGTATTTTTCAATATAATACACTGGGATCTTGAAGTAAACCTTTGTTCTGGTTCTTCAGTTCTCCCTGCAATGGTTTGTATTTTACAAAGACTAGTGATTATTAATTGCCTGTCATAACTAAATGTGTTGAGAAGGTTGAAAACAAAACTTAGACTTAGTGATGATGAAGCATAAGACGTCCAGTCAAGATGCACATCTATGATATTCTTTTTTAATGAAAAGTTACTTTACATTAAGAGTGAAAGAAAAACAAATCCGCAATTTTGCAAGCATTATTAGGCTGTGGGTATGCACTTTTGAAGTGTACGGTGCATTCTGAAACTAATACTTAGAAAAGCTTTGCATATGGTAAGTTTAAAGATATTTGTTTTTAACATTGGCGTTGTCTACTATTGCTGTATTATTATATTGCTTTGAAGATAAGAGTGTGAGATAACTAGCCAGACGTATTATTTTAATGTAGTTTTTTAATTTATAAGGACCTGATGCAGTTGTATTCTATAATCGGCCAAGACCAAATTTGAAGTTGAAACAGTAGTTGAAAGTGTGTATTTTTATTACTTAGATAATCATCAGATTGTGTACTTTTTCTGTTTACTTTTAAAATGTGAAGCAGTTACAAATAAGGTCTTGATAGCTGCCAAATGATGGCATTTAAGCTATCATCTTCAGCTCCAACAGATGATTATCATTAGTCTTACATATACAGTGCATCCGGAAAGTATTCACAGCGCATCATTTTTTCCACATTTTGATATGTTACAGCCTTATTCCAAAATGGATTAAATTCTTTTTTGTTCCTCAGAATTCTACACACAACACCCCATAATGACAACATGAAAAAAGTTTACTTGAGATTTTTGCAAATTTATTAAAAATAAAAAAATTGAGAAAGCAAATGTACATAAGTATTCACAGCCTTTGCTCAATACTTTGTCGATGCACCTTTGGCAGCAATTACAGCCTCAAGTCTTTTTGAATATGATGCCACAAGCTTGGCACACCTGCCCTTGGCCATTTTCGCCCATTCCTCTTTGCAGCACCTTTCAAGCTCCATCATGTTGGATGGGAAGCGTCGGTGAACAGCCATTTTAAGATCTCTCCAGAGATGTTCAATCGAATTCAAGTCTGGGCTCTGACTGGGCCACTCAAGGACATTCACAGAGTTGTCCTGAAGCCACTCCTTTGATATCTTGGCTGTGTGCTTAGGGTCGTTGTGCTGCTGAAAGATGAACCGTCACCCCAGTCTGAGGTCAAGAGTGCTCTGGAGCAGGTTTTCATCCAGGATGTCTCTGTACATTGCTGCACTTGCTTTGGAACCTAAAATTCTGCCTGGTTGGGGGATTTGGTTGAGGTTGACCTTTTCACTAAAGCGAGTTTTAAGAAAGTGCCTTTTCCCAGATTTTGAGCGCTGAAGTAAATTAATTTGTTTCTGGGAAGAAACACTTTTAAGAAACAGCATCAAAAATACATATTTATATGTATGTGTGTGTGTGTATGTAAATATATAAAAATAAAAAATACTGTCATACATTTCTTACACATTCATGGTTCAGTTTCAACCTTTTGCCAAACATTTTAATATGATATGAATCCTTTGCTCATTTGGCTTTTGGAAGTATTGATATAATAGGTTTTTTAAATGTATTATGTTACAGATTTTTACTGATTTGAGTAATGACAAGTATACCCTGTTTTACTTGAATTTTAAAACCCCATTTCCACTGCTTAAGCAAACTTTTTTTTTTTTTTAAATATCATGTGTGTGTTAAATAAGCCTTTTTGCAATTATTTATGTGTGCAGTATTGGTGGGACAGTTCCACCTTTGTATTGTTGCTTAATTATTTTTATAGTTACTTTCTATATATTTTTGTGCAGTTGACTCCCACTGAAAAGGAGGATTATTCACAAAGGTGTGGATTGTAGAGTTTTGCAAGTGCAGGGCGGAGTTATTGCTCAGGGTATTCCTCGTCTTGAAGAATGAAAGATCAGTTTACACTTGAGAAGACTCCTAGAAGTAAGTTCTTTGCAGGAACTTCCCCACATGTTACTAGCAACTTATTTTATTTCTTATTTTAACATTTTGTGCAGTAGTTTCAGGATGTCTCCTCCTGTCTACTTGGGTAACGAGTTGTTGTAGAAATGTATTGTAATATGAATGATATCAAGAAGGAAGAACATAAGGGCAAATAATGGTTAGAACAAGAAACAGATTATAGCTTCCTACTGCTTTTATTTTTAAATGCTATATTTTGTAGACTTACATTGCTATGTTTTGTTTTATGCTACTTTACAAACATTTTAAACTGATCCAAGATATAAATGTGTTTGCAGATTTGGTAGGGGTATCATGTAAATTCTTTACAACGTTTTCTTATCAGATTGTTTGTTTTTGTAAACATTACAATTTAGATATCTCAAAACAAAGGAAGCAAGACACCTGCAAAGGAATTGATTTGTTAACAGATAGGTGGTAAGGGTTGGTATTTTATGTCTATTTTTTGGTACTCTGCTTTATATTCAATCATTTTCTAATTGCTAAACAAACAAGTTACATAATATGTAATGGCAGAGTACAGTATTCAGAAATACAAATGACTATACAGTAATGAACAAAATGAACATTACAGTATTTCAAAGTACTGACTTGGATGTTAATTGTCTAGTAAGAAATAATCTATGAACCACTAACCATTGAGTCCAAAGCAGCCATCCATCACCATCTATACATTTTGTTAAATGATTCACAAATATTGGGCAAAAACTACATATCATTTCTTAAAGGATAAGTGTGGTATTTTTCAAATATAAGTTATTTCCTCACAACTATTGGATTTCGTGTAGCAAATTAATATATACATGTATCTTAATCCTAGAAAGGGTTTTTATTTCACCGTTTTTGTGGTTTAAATGTTGCACTTGTAAAAGTTCATTGTGTTTGTTGTATAGAAAAGTATTGTATCACTTTGTCTAATAGATCCATGGATATTTCACTAAAAATTTAGCTGCTTGCATTCTGTTTATCATTAATATCAAAGTATTTCCATAATTCTATTTGCAAGATGTACTCCTGGCTCCTGTGTGCCATTAATATACATTTAATGCATTTCTTTTCACATATTTGGTATTGTTAATAGCATGTAAGACACTTGATGAGTGTACCTGTATTCATTTTACCTTTACACGAAAAAAAATATTGAGTTATCCATATGAAAAAAAATATTGAGTTATCTTTCTTAAAATGTGCTTTTTTCCCCCCCAAGTGTAGTTGTTTGCATGATTCAACACTTTAATTTCCAGTCCAGTTCCTTACTCATTCAGTTTACTATTTGGAGATTATTATTTTCATCCTGTAGCAAAAATTTTGTATTTCTAGAATAGATCACTATATACAGTACATCCCCCAAAAAACCGCGAATTTTGTATGTGGTTAAAAAAAATGCCTATTTTTATAGTTTAAACCCTAAATATGCCCCGAAAACACTTGAATTTAATTTCAAATGCAGCTTAATACATTACCTAAAAATAAAGAATGTAAAGGTAAACCCGTATACTGCACAGTACTGTACTGCTATGTCTCCCGCACTGCTAGAATGTAAAATACCGATGTTACCGCTATATGTACTATAATACATGCAAGTGTGTTTTCATTGCCAGAAGACTTGCAGGGCGTTTCAACGGCATCTTGGGGCTTTAAGCCTTAAACTGCCACATAGTTGGGGGTTAATGCATCCCTGCACACCAAATACTTTTTTGCTTCACTTTAAGGAAACATCACAATTCATAAAGAAAAAGTGAAATTTTAATGGAACACAATTTTTTTCATGCAAAGAGCATCACAATTACTGCAACACTGATAATTTTACACACTGTTAATGAACTGTAAAAACTGTTTAAAAAAAAAAAAAAAAAAACTACTGGAACAATATGTACAAGGTGTAACTGATGCCATGGATGAAATCACCGAGCCAACTGAGCTTGAACTGGCTGCACACAAGCACACAGAGGTAAATGCTGATGCTGGCAGGCTAGTCTAGTGCAGCGGCTCAATCCCAGGGACGGTGAGGCTGCAGTGCTGCAGGATGTCACGCTTGGGTCACAGAATTGCACAGAAACACAGGAGATTGTAGAGACAGGAGCTTTATTCAAACACTTCAAACAAACATATCTCTTTCAGAAGTAAAACGAGGTCAGTATGCAGGTAGTTGTCGTTTAAAAGAATAGGCAAACATCATAGGGGAGCAGAACGGGAGCGGGACCCCCAACAGGAGCAGAGGATGTCTGGGGGAGAAACAAAGACATCAGCCGTAAAGTACAGGTGCTGTTCAATCTATTCAGTAATCGTAGTGTCGCACGAGAAGCATATCACTTGACAGAGCAGCCGCAAGTAAGCCCAGCAAGTAAGGAAGCAATGTGAAGGTAGTCTATCAGCATTTTTTAAGAAGGGTTTTTTGAGGAGTGTCTGTGTCTTCTATGGGTGCGTTCAGCCCCCCTACTCACAAGGGGCTGGCAGTGGTTATGAGCTGGCTGCTCAACGAATGTACGGCACTGACTGATCAGCTCCTGCGTGCTCGCAAATGACACTGGGAAGCGACTTAAGCGGTTTAATGGTTCAGAGGATCAAAATGGAAAACACAAGAACACTTAGCTGGAGATGCATCACAGTCAATCAGCAGCAGGCAAAATGAATAACGCTGAAGCGGTCCGGTGTTGCTAAGATTCACACTGACGAGAAGATGGCGATTTATTTTTATGGTGGAGATTCCAGGGACGCACCCAGCCTTGGCCCCACCCGCACGCACGCACAAACAGACAAAAACAAAGCAAACCGATAATCAAACAGCAAATAAAGAATGTAATTAAAACAAATGAAAACAATACCACCCCTGTTCTACTTACGGCGATTACACATTAAATACAACAAAGCACAAAGAAAACACACACAGTAAATCATGAAAACGGCAACTGATGAAATGTAATGATGAAAATAGATAGTCCAGAGATTCGCGCGTTTAATGGGAATGTAAAGATAGTCCTACCGCTTGTTCCTGAAATGGTGAAGATGGGTGGACGGGTTCAGGAGCGCTCCTTTCTTTGCAGGATGGCCATGAATCCACTTGCGGTCCTCATGTATACAGGCAGACGGCAGACAATTCAGATGCCAATCATGAAACGATCCAGGACAAAACAAATAAGTACAGGTAACCCAACAGAAGGCAGACAGACAGGAACTTGAAACACAAATTACAAAAACTTTATTTTTGCTTTTGATCACTGGCCCCCTTTTTAAAAGCTGCGCTGACATCCTTTGACTCCAACAGCCCCAGCACCCTCAGCAGAAAACCAATCGGAGCCACTGCAGGGACTGTTGGGAGTTGCAGTTTCAAATTCTGTTGGCTACTTTCACCATCCCAAGCTGCGTTTTCCTCTACAGTTGCTTCCTGTTCTCTCTACAGTACAGTATTGCCACGAAAAAAGCCATAAAAATTGCGGAGGATATTTGCGGTTTCCACTAACAATTATTAGATAGGTTCTAAAGAAAAATCTGCGAATGCCGGAGGCTGCGAACTCTGAACCGCGACTTCGCGGGGGTCTACTGTACTTATGTATATCCATTCATTAATGCTCACATAAAACATTTTTCCCCTTCTGAATCTTTTTTATTTTCTGTAGTAAAAGTATACACATGGAAAGATTTATTGGGGTAAATGGTGTTTTAATGCAAGAAACTGAAGTGAGGTGTATGGGGAAAAATACTTAAATGTAAATTATTTTTTCTAAAAAGTATTTTGTTTTAAAGAATTCAATTTTTTTTAATCTTTTTTTGTAGTAATGTTTATACAGTGGTGTGAAAAACTATTTGCCCCCTTCCTGATTTCTTATTCTTTTGCATGTTTGTCACACAAAATGTTTCTGATCATCAAACACATTTAACCATTAGTCAAATATAACACAAGTAAACACAAAATGCAGTTTTTAAATGATGGTGTTTATTATTTAGGGAGAAAAAAAATCCAAACCTACATGGCCCTGTGTGAAAAAGTAATTGCCCCCTTGTTAAAAAATAACCTAACTGTGGTGTATCACACCTGAGTTCAATTTCCGTAGCCACCCCCAGGCCTGATTACTGCCACACCTGTTTCAATCAAGAAATCACTTAAATAGGAGCTGCCTGACACAGAGAAGTAGACCAAAAGCACCTCAAAAGCTAGACATCATGCCAAGATCTAAAGAAATTCAGGAACAAATGAGAACAGAAGTAATTGAGATCTATCAGTCTGGTAAAGGTTATAAAGCCATTTCTAAAGCTTTGGGACTCCAGCGAACCACAGTGAGAGCCATTATCCACAAATGGCAAAAACATGGAACAGTGGTGAACCTTCCCAGGAGTGGCCGGCCGACCAAAATTACCCCAAGAGCGCAGAGACGACTCATCCGAGAGGTCACAAAAGACCTCAGGACAATGTCTAAAGAACTGCAGGCCTCACTTGCCTCAATTAAGGTCAGTGTTCACGACTCCACCATAAGAAAGAGAATGGGCAAAAACGGCCTGCATGGCAGATTTCCAAGACGCAAACCACTGTTAAGCAAAAAGAACATTAGGGCTCGTCTCAATTTTGCTAAGAAACATCTCAATGATTGCCAAGACTTTTGGGAAAATACCTTGTGGACTGATGAGTCAAAAGTTTAACTTTTTGGAAGGCAAATGTCCCGTTACATCTGGCGTAAAAGGAACACAGCATTTCAGAAAAAGAACATCATACCAACAGTAAAATATGGTGGTGGTAGTGTGATGGTCTGTGGTTGTTTTGCTGCTTCAGGACCTGGAAGGCTTGCTGTGATAGATGGAACCATGAATTCTACTGTCTACCAAAAAATCCTGAAGGAGAATGTCCGGCCATCTGTTCGTCAACTCAAGCTGAAGCGATCTTGGGTGCTGCAACAGGACAATGACCCAAAACACACCAGCAAATCCACCTCTGAATGGCTGAAGAAAAACAAAATGAAGACTTTGGAGTGGCCTAGTCAAAGTCCTGACCTGAATCCAATTGAGATGCTATGGCATGACCTTAAAAAGGCAGTTCATGCTAGAAAACCCTCAAATAAAGCTGAATTACAACAATTTTGCAAAGATGAGTGGGCCAAAATTCCTCCAGAGCGCTGTAAAAGACTCATTGCAAGTTATCGCAAATGCTTGATTGCAGTTATTGCTGCTAAGGGTGGCCCAACCAGTTATTAGGTTCAGGGGGCAATTACTTTTTCACACATGTAGGTTTGGATTTTTTTTTCTCCCTAAATAATAAAAACCACCATTTACAAACTGTATTTTGTGTTTACTTGTGTTATATTTGACTAATGGTTAAATGTGTTTGATGATCAGAAACATTTTGTGTGACAAACATGCAAAAGAATAAGAAATCAGGAAGGGGGCAAATAGTTTTTCACACCACTGTATATTGCTTCTTGTGTCATTTGTGAAAATGCCTACTTGACAAAAGTAAGTCAGGGAAGACAATATTATTACTGTTACATACTAGAGGAGTCAACTTAGACATTCTGATGTGATAAATTTAATCTATTTGAATTTCAAGGAAGGGAGGGAGTATCCAGGTTTTAGTCCTTTTTACAGCTAAAATGGCTATTTTGTGATACTCATTTACAGTTATTTATAGTATTATGTTTATACAGTATTTAACCTATATCAAAGTAAACAGAACTCAGTGTTAGTGTTAGTGCACCTACATTCCTTTAAAGAAATGCTTGTGAAAAAAGGATGTTAAATTTATTAACACTTTTAGAATCAGGGAGAGAAAGTCACCTCATATAAATATAAAAGTCTGAAGCCATTCAGAGAATGGTAGGTTTTTTTTCTCTCTCTACTAAATCTGTGCATAAAAACACTTTAGTTTACCTGTTCCAAAAATATGACTTGCTTATGACTCTTTGGTAATGGTTTGCATTTGTCAGTTCCTTTCACTAAATTATGCCAGTATGTGTGGCTAAATTACACATTTAATTTACAATATAATATAGTCTAAACTGATAGTACCATAATTCTGTGAAGACAGAAATGGCTCCTATACACTTAAACACATGACCATAGTTGATTTATGAAGAAAAACACATGAAGTGGCACTTGGCATTTTACATTTTAGCTTTATTGATTAATGTTTCTAAATTATATCTTTCTTCTCTGTTTACATTTGTGCCATTCTGTGCCAAGGCTTCTCTTGTGCAGTCTTTCTTTGCATATGAGACTCTTATACTAAAAATAGACTCCTCCAAAGACTTGTCAGACAGCATTTTTTTTTTTTTTTAAAAAAGGTCTGCACTCTGCCTGCTAGCTTCCAGATGATTGTAGCTAGTAGCAACCATTGCTGCAGTCATTTCCCTCTGATGACATCACTAGCTGTAGAAGCAGTCATCTGCTGCAGCAAGGAGCGCCAGCGCAGAGTCCACATTGCTGTCTAAACATGGAAGCTTCCCTGTCGGCTCCTGCTATAACAGCTGAACAAATGTAGCAACCCTCATAGCATGAAAAACACTTCCTTTTCATCCTGTGAACAATAGATATGTCTTCCGATCCATATTTACCCTATGATGGTGGAGGAGATGAGATTCCTTTGCAGGAATTACATAGAAGAGGTAAGCTTTTTTTATAGCTTCAAGCACTCTGACAGTTGTTTTAATGAATTTAATGTGTTTATTTTACATATTACCTCCATGTAAATTCTAGTAGTCAATTTGTATTTTCCTTTCTTATCTGATTTCATGTTGTCCTTTAAAAGGTGTTGTCGTCTATTTCTTCCCAGAGCCGACTCCATTTTTAAGAATATGTGGAGGTTAGGTTTTATAGACTGAGTCTGTTGTCGTCTGCTCAGCAATCAGCAACAGCTTATAAACTGACAAGAGTAAATTCATTATGCGCTCAGCTCACTGAATGCTTATTTAAACGGTAATGCTTTGATTGGGTTTAGAATACAGTTAGACATACTCTTTTCTTGCTGTGTTGTGTTTTGTTTGTAAGACCAGCCTGCTAAGTGGCAACTGTAATGCCTTAACAATGCTGTCCCTTGTTGCCACCCCACCCCCTTCATTGGACTGTTAAGCTTTTTTCCTTACTATGATTTAGCCGTTCTGCTTGAGAATTTGTAGGCATCATGAATTGTTTAGAAAATTAATGCTCTGGGTGAATTGTATTTCAGTGTTCAGAAATACAGAAATAATAGCTGCAAATACACATATGTACATATGTTATAGTGTAGTTATATTTATACAACTGAAAAGCATTTACAGTCTTGATGTGGAGAGGAGGGCTCATTATAATACTATTATACTGTAAATGCACAATTAAATGCTATACTGTAAATGCACAATTAAATGTTCAGGAACTTCTTGGGTGTGATGTCTGTGACTTTACAGTAATGCTACATTTAGTATAGTACATATTACTTATAATCTTGTGTTTGTTGAATGCAAGGAGATTTTTTTATTCTGTTTTAATTTTAAAGTAAAGCTAGTGCATCTCATTCACATTGTTATTTTCTTTTAATTTAAAGAGTTTCCAGTAAACTTATGTACTTTATCAAAATACGCTGGTCTCCCAGTAACTTGATGTACATAGGGTAAATGCAGAAAGTTTTAGTCTTTTAAAGCAAATGATTATAAACTAAAAAATAATAGACCTAAGATTTTGAAGATTGTTCTTGCATCAGCTAATAATTGTAACTTATTGACTGTGACTAATGTAAATTCATTTTGTTTTATTTTTTCTAGTCCTTTTGTTGTGATTAGATATTCAATCAGATATACTCCTCTTTGTTGCTATTCTTGGTTTTGTATTTAAAACCAGGGTAAATGTAAAGCCTTAATAGTCTTGCCCCTTGTTGCCACCTTGTGAAGGGCAAGTATTAGTATAATGAGGTAACAATGAAGAGTGGGACATACCCTGGCATGATACGCCTTGGCATTAGAAAGCATGGTCTCTCTTCTACACTGGCCTTTAGTAGTTGTGGATATTCTCACAATCCTCTAGTTAGATGTTGTACATTTATGTGTATAGGTGTGGATGGCAGGGTTGCCTCATTGTGCTTCTAGTTACAGAGATGAAATCTTTATTTTTCTGCTTGTATATGCAGATCCAGTCTTAAAAGTAGTTTATTTTTTGAGACATTAAATTCAGTTCTTGATGGAGCTACACACTGACTATAAGTTATATTGTAGTTTATGGGGAATTATGACAATACCTGGAGAGGCATGATTAGAAGGATTGACCTGCTTGATCTGAATTCTGCCTGTGAAATACTGGATTTTTTTGCTAGTTTTAGATTGTCACTTTTGAACACACATTCACACTCACATAAACATCCATCCATCCATCCATTTTCCAACCCGCTGAATCCGAACACAGGGTCACGGGGGGTCTGCTAGAGCCAATCCCAGCAAACACAGGGCACAAGGTAGGAACCAATCCCGGGCAGGGTGCCAACCCACTGCAGACTCACATAAACAGCTGCTTGTAAATATTGTGATAAGTGTAGTCGTGTCCTTTTATCAGAAGTTGTGTGCTTGAAGCAGTTGGGTAAAGAGAGATGCAGAGTGGTCAACTGATCTCAACTTTGCCATGAGCTGACTCAAACAGATTCAGTAGTTGCTGAACAAACCTGAAAGACCTGCCATTAGAGGAGTTCAGCTGCAAACATCTGTTAAAAGTGGTTGGTGCCTGTAATCAAGGGCCCTTGGATTATACTCAAGATGCCAGTATGAAAGCACACATGAAGTGGCTGTGGTGAGAAACATACACAGTATCTGGAAAACCATTCAGCATTGAAAAAGATTGCAGTACGCTCCCCAGACGTAGTGGCAAGTCTGCAAGAGTGCATGGGATCTAGCCAGAAATGCTAGTTGTACAGAATATAGTGGGCATTTCTTGGTTACTTCTGTTGACTTCTATGGCTTACTTTCAATTTTTATTTCACATTTTCTTGAGGCCATTATTGTCTATGTAAAATACATACATTAATAAAATATCTGACTTGATTCTCTTCTCATTGGTCATCTTGTTTGAATAATGTAATATTACTTCTTTAGGATGTCCTTCAGACAAACTGGGGGATATACTTTAGACCTTGAACAAATTATTCTGTTGTCTAGACCACACTAATTATCGTTTAAATTATATTATTGCTTCCAAAAAAACACTTCCTCGCACACTATTTCTACTGTCTTTTTTTTTTTTTTTTTTTTTTTAATAGTTAGTTCAAAAGCTAGTTCATATGACACTGATATCTTGTTTGCAAGCTTTATTATAGGTGTGTATCAATAAATTAGAATATCATCGAAAAGTTAATTTATTTCGGTAATTCAAAAAGTGAAACTGCTATATTATATAGATTCATTACACACAGAGATATTAGTGATGTGTCGTTCGCGAACGAGCCGGCTCTAAGAGCCGATGCTTTGAAGTGAACGAGAGGAGCCGATGCCCGTCGAGCAGAGCCAAAGCTTCAGCGGCTCCTGCTCAGCTCTGCTGAAAATCCATTCGGCAGGGGCGGGACTTTACTTATATGGGCACACAGAACATTGACTCATAATGCCGGCTCGTTCACGAACGACACATCGGACTAGGATCGTACCATTATGTGAAAGAAGAAAGGGGGGCAGACGCTCCGAAGACAGCGAGTGTTGGTACAGGCCAGGTACACAGAGCGACACTGTCGCTCTGTGTACCTGTCGCTGCGACAGACGAGGAGCCAGATTTAAATGCAAGCGCATCGTGAAGAAAAAAAGAAGAGTGAAGAATTGAGTGAAAGCCGAAAAAGAAGCAGCATCTGGCTGCATTGCAGTGATATTGCAGACTGCAAAGCTAAGTGCAGAATTTGTAATATGAAAATATCCGTTAGAGCAGGGTCAACAACAAACCTGCACAGACATATAAGAACCACCCACCCATCCGTGCAACTGGAGGAGAGCGTGCCCTCTCTCCTGCCATCCACTGACCCTGGAAAAGAGCAAAGTACTTCTGCTGCAGCATCCACTGTCTTACCGAAAACTGCAGGTATAACACGGCCTTCAGTTCAAACCAAAATAAGCACATTTATTCCAAAACAAATGACACCAAACAAACAAATAAGTGTCGATGAGGAACTGGCTAAAATGATAGCTAGCGACTTTTAACCATTTTCCATTGTGGAGGACAGTGGATTTACAACTTTTGTACAGGCCTTAAACCCCATGTATGTTCTCCCTAGCAGAAAAACTTTGTCCCAAACAATTATTCCATAACTATATATCTAAGGATGGAGTACAACACTGTGCTTTCAGAAACCACTGCTCTGGAAAAAAAAGTAGCATTTAATAACAAAAGAGCTGTGGATGAGGCATTTCAAAGAATAAGTGCAGCAGCAGCAAGATGCAACTCCAGCAGCCTGTCTGCTCCTCCATCATAGAGCCAAGAAGAAGAAATTGGAGCAGGGGCGTGTTCACAGGAACCACAAGCTTCTGCTGTGTGGAGGCTCTTTGACGAAAGAGCAACAGGAAACACTGCAAGGAGAAATCCCACAGCTGATGCTATGCTGGAGTTGAGGTCCTATCTTGAGGAGCCCCTCATCCAAAGATCTGAAGACCCACCGAGTTGGTGGGAGGCCAAGGCTGCAGTCTACCCACGCCTGGTTAAGGTAATGGTAGGAAGACTTTGCATTGTTGCTACATCGGCCCCCTCAGAAAGAGTCTTCTCAAAAACAGGACAAATAATCATGGAGAGGAGAAATCGCATCAGCCCATCTAAGCTGAGGCATCTGGCATTTCTGAATGCCAACCTGGCCTAAAAACTTTTATTCAAAGACTCATAGTGTTGTTGTGTTGTTGTTGAGTTTGGCCTTTATTTAATTTGTTTGCTGTGTTTTTGTGTTAAGTTGTTCATTAAAGCTTTTATTAAAATGTTAAACAATAGTAACTGTGTATTTATTGTAATGAAAAAATGCATAAAAATACGTAATGTTTGAAAACAATGAATAAGAAATTGCTTAGGCTATACACAAACCATTCATAATTGCTTAATTAGGCTAAAATATAAGCATCCAAGTGATACTAAACGAAGAGCCATTCGGGAGCCGTAAGAGCCGGCTCTTTAAAGGGAGCCGATCCAAAAGAGCCGAAGTTTTGAAAAGAGCTGGAGTTCCCATCACTAAGAGATATATTTCAAGCATTTATTTCTTTTCATTTTACTGACTATGGCTTATAACTAACGAAAACCCAAAATTCAGCATTTTGGAAATTAGAATATTGTGAAAAAGTTCAATATTTTAGACTCATGGTGTCACACTCCACTCAGCTAATTAATCTAAAACGCCTATCTATCTATCTATCTATCTATCTAAAGCTGTCCTGAGCCTTTAAATGGTCTCTGAGTCTGGTCCACAGAAGGAGGGAAAGCCATAAAAGGTCATTGCTGTTCACAGAGTGCTGTATCTAAGCATATTAATAGAAAGTTGAGTGGAAGGAAAAGATGTGGCAGAAAAAGGTGCACAAGCAACAGGGATAACCGCAACCTTGAGAGTATTGTGAAGCACAGCCCATTCAAGAATTTGGGGGAGATTCACAGGGAGTGGACTGTGGCTGGAGTCAGTGCTTCAAGAGCCACCACACACAGATGTATCTGAGACATGGGCTACAACTTTTGCGTTCCTTGTGTCAGGCCTCTGCTGAACCAGAGACAATGTCAGAACTGTCTTACCTGGGCTAAGGAGAAAACGTACTGGACTTTTGCTCAGTGGTCCAAAGTCCTCTTTTCAGAGGTCTTTTCTTTTCAGGTCCCAGAGTCTGGAGGAAGAGTGGAGAGGCACAGAATCAAAGTTGCTTGAGGTCCAGTGTGAAGTTTCCTCTGTCAGTGATGATTTGGGGAGCCATGTCATCTGCTGGTGTGGGTCTGCTGTGTTTTATCAAGTCCAAAGTCAGTGTAGCCATCTTCCAGGAAATTTTAGAGCACTTCATGCTTCCCTCTGCTGAAAAGCTTTATGGCGATGCTGATATAATTTTCCACCAGGACTTGGCACCTGCCCACACTGCCAAAAGTACCAATACCTGGTTTAATGACCATGGTATCACTGTGCTTGATTAGCCAGCAGACTCGCCTGACCTAAACCCCGTAAAGAATCAGTGGGTTTTTGTCAAGAGGAAGATGAGACACCAGACCCAACAATGCAGACGTGCTGAAGGCCGCTATCAAAGCATTCTGAGCTTCCATAACACCTCAGCAGTGTCACAGGCTGATTGCCTACATGCCACGCCACATTAATGCAGTAATTCATGCAAAAGTACTGAAATGCGTACATGGATATTCTTTTCAGTAGGCTAACATTTCTATATTAAAGATCATTGTTTTAACAGTCATATGTAGTAATCTAATTTTCTGAGATAGTGAATTTTGAGTTTTCATTACCTGTAAGCCATAATCGGCAAAACGACAAATAAACGCTTGAAATACATCACTCTGTGTGTAATGAATCTATATAATGGGTTTAACTTTTTGAATTGAATTACTGAAATAAACTAACTTTTTGATGATATTCTAATTTATTGAGATGCACCTGTATATACTTTATATACTCTAGCACATTTTAGTTTAGTTCTCAATTTTCCCCCATAAGTTTTTTCGGAAGTATATTATGCTAATCTTAGTAATTCAGGAGTGAGTGTAACAGCCAAAAATCCATGTTGTAATATAATTAAATATTCTGTTGGTTTTAATAAATTTGGGTATAATGTATTTGTATTACTTTTCAGACTGAAATTTATTTTTTATAATATTTTATTGTACATAAATGTTTGTTTTTTGTCAAAACACTGGTTAGTGTTTTGCTATACGAAAGGATTCAATAGGATATATTCCTGTCTTCAGCCAATACAAGTGTACATTCTGTTTCACTAACTTATTGACACCACCTCTGACAAACTAACACAAAATAATACATGGCAGTATTTTTCCCTTGGGCGGTCTTTCAGTTTGCATTGACATACTATTCAGTTTGAACTGCACATCACTGTGGACAATATCTTTTAAGGGGATGCTGATTTATTACACACCGCTTAAACACAAAAAAGTCCATACACAGTAATTAATAGTCTGTCCTTTTGCATGCACACATTCAAACTTTTATGATAGAACATGTGTATCATTTTAACATGTTCGTTCATATTTTTCTTCCTGGTTTTTAGTATATCAGTAAAACTTTTTTTTTTTTTTTAAAATACCACAACATGAATTTCATCCAGTATACCAGATTTACTGGTTTATTGCACAGTCCTATCTATTAGTTTATTACCGTAGATACTCACGTATAACTCGAAAAATTTATGCCTTCATTCAAAAAAACAGAATCGACTTATCCGCGGGGCAACACAATTGTCCATAGAATTTGGGTAATGACATTGTACACTCAACGCTTCACGGTGTTAAGTCACCGGTCATCTGCCGTTTCCCATGGTCTTTGAAATAATTATAAGCCAGGAATACTATTGCTGATTAGCTAGTTTTTTTCTAAATTCGTTAAAAAATTCTTTAAACTGTGAAATACTTGAATTTGAGCATGAGCTTTTGCAGGTTTTGGATAACAAACATACCATTAGCTGCCACGTGCAACCAGATTTGGAATCGAAAGAACCAAGGCCACGCACGCTATCAATGCGATGCAAGTGCAGCCCGCGATTCAAAAAATTTATCTGCCTACCTGTTTGTCTAGTCTGACAATAGCAGAAAAGCAGCATCAGGAGAGAGCAGCCTGAAGTAGTCCAGCAGCGGGTGATCTGTCGTGTCCAACAGCAAGCCATGCTGTCTTGTGAAGTCCGGTAGCTGCATCGGCTGCGCGAATGCGTTCAGCTGGCAGCCGATTAGCTGGCGCGGCATTGGCTGGTGTCCGATCAGCTGATGCTGGTTTCTCACTCTCTTGCTCGATTCCTGATCACTGTCAATAAAATCCAATTCTGAAAAATCAGAGTCCGACTCAGTGATAATGTGCAAAACATTGTCTGCCGAGTGTTTTCTTTTGTGCACTCGCTTCGCTCCCTTGTTACATATCAACGCCATCTTGCCTTTGTTTACATTTCGCAACTCACGCACACGCAAGGATTAGTTGCGGAGTCAACGAGTCTAGCATTTCTCCAAGCACAGAGGGGAATGCCTGTGACATGACAGTGAGTTTTGTCGCCATTAACAGCTGATTGTCGCCCTCTATCTCTGATAGCTGTCAAGTTTTACCCTCGACTTATACGCGGGTCATAACAAATTTCGTAATTTTTGGCTTAAACAATACACTCTACTTATCTGCGAGATCGACTAATACGCGAGTATCTACGGTACACAAATTCTTTGAAACTGTTTTTCTGTGTCATCAAAATTCAAATTACCTGAATGTTTTGAAAAAACACGTGTTTCGCCCTCATTTGCTTTATTTGACAGTAAACTGTGCAACATTCCATGATCTGCTTCTCGCAACTCAAAGAGGGCACCGTGGCGGATGTTTGCCGAATGGCAGACCAACCACAAGCATTACCTGGTAGGTAACCACCCACACAATTCAGGTCATCGAGACTCAGACTACGAATGCAATGAATGTAATTACTCTGGACCTACAGGCTGTCAAATAAACGAACCACACGCCGTGGCGCAGCGTAAAGGGACTTCGTCTCTGACGCTGACGTCCGAGGTTCAATTCCCAGAGAGGGGAGCAGTACAGTGTGTACACCTGATGAGCCCAAATGAGGGTGAAACACGTGTCGCGTACTCTTTGCTTTATTTGACAGTAAACTATGCAATATATAGTTTCCTATATATTATTTCATTCTTGATGGCGCTATATATATATATATATATATATATATATATATATATATATATATATATATATATATATATATATATATATATATATAATGAATGGAAGAGAAGGTCTGTGATACGGTTTGCATATTTGCAGTTGGAGATCCACGAAGGGAGAAAAAACGAATCACGTATCATAAAATAGTTTTATTCCTGAGCTTTCAACCCCTATCAGGGGTCTTCATCAGAGGATAATGCTTAGACTTACAAGAATCAAAGGCAATATATAGCAACACATTCAGTATGGGTGGGGGGGTGGGTGGAGGTGACTAAGTCAGTATGATCAAGGGGGGGGGGGAGTTGTATAGTTTAATTATTGAGTATATGTCCTTCTTAAGTTGGCATATGCTGGGTTTATGTCCAAGTGTCTGTTGATGGCGTTTTCATCTGATAGCCAAGACTCGGCCAACTCTCTGGCGCTTTTTGTACTGGCTTTAAATTTTACTTTTACGTTGTCCCAGTTGAATGTGTGTCCTGTCGATTTAGTATGTGCATATATCAAAGATAGTGCGTCCTTTCTTCTGACGGCGTTGCGATGTTCCTGTACACGTGTTGAGAGAGAGTTGGCCGAGTCTTGGCTATCAGATGAAAACGCCATCAACAGACACTTGGACATAAACCCAGCATATGCCAAATAAAAAAATTGAGAAAGCACATGTACATAAGTATTCACAGCCTTTGCCATGAAGCTCAAAATTGAGCTCAGGTGCATCCTGTTTCCCCTGATCATCCTTGAGATGTCCACCTGTGGTAAATTCAGTTGATTGGACATGATTTGGAAAGGCACACACCTGTCTATATAAGGTCCCACAGTTGACAGTTCATGTCAGAGCACAAACCAAGCATGAAGTTAAAGGAATTGTCTGTAGACCTCCGAGACAGGATTGTCTTGAGGCACAAATCTGGGGAAGGTTACAGAAAACTTTCTGCTGCTTTGAAGGTCCCAATGAGTACAGTGGCCTCCATCATCCATAAGTGGAAGACGTTCGAAACCACCAGGACTCTTCCTAGATCTGGCCGGCCATCTAAACTGAGCGATCGGGGGATAAGGGCCTTAGTCAGGGAGGTGACCAAGAAGCCGATGGTCACTCTGTCAGAGCTCCAGTGGTCCTCTGTGGAGAGAGGAGAACCTTCCAGAAGGACAACCATCTCTGCAGCAATCCACCAATCAGGCCTGTATGGTAGAGTGGCCAGATAGAAGCTACTCCTTAGTAAAGGCACATGGCAGCCCGCCTGGAGTTTGCCAAAAGGCACCTGAAATACTCTCAGACCATGGGAAAGAAAATTCTCTGGTCTGATGAGACAAAGATTGAACACTTTGGTGTGAATGCCAGGCGTCACGTTTGGAGGAAACCAGGCATCGCTCATCACCAGGCCACTACCATCCCTACAGTGAAGCATGGTGGTGGCAGCATCATGCTGTGGGGATGTTTTTCAGCGGCAGAGACTGGGAGACTAGTCAGGATAAAGGGAAAGATGACTGCAGCAATGTACAGAGACATCCTGGATGAAAACCTGCTCCAGAGCGCTCTTGACCTCAGACTGGGGCGACGGTTCATCTTTCAGCAGGACAACGACCCTAAGCACACAGCCAAGATATCAAAGGAGTGGCTTCAGGACAACTCTGTGAATGGCCCAGCCAGAGCCCAGACTTGAATCCGATTGAACATCTCTGGAGAGATCTTAAAATGGCTGTGCACCGATACTTCCCATCCAACCTGATGGAGCTTGAGAGGTGCTGCAAAGAGGAATGGGAGAAACTGGCCAAGGATAGGTGTGCCAATCTTGTGGCATCATATTCAAAAACACTTGAGGCTATATTTGCTGCCAAAGGTGCATCGACAAAGTATTGAGCAAAACCTGTGAATACTTATGTACATGTGATTTCTCAGTTTTTTTTATTTTTAATAAATTTGCAAAAACCTCAAGTAAACTTTTTTCACGTTGTCATTATGGGGTGTTGTGTGTAGAATTCTTAGGAAAAAAATGAATTTAATCCATTTCGGAATAAGGCTGTAACATAATAAAATGTGGAAAAAGTGATGCGCTGTGAATACTTTCCGGATGCACTGTAACTGCACAAAAACAACCCGCGTTAGCGTGTGACATTGACACACATTTGCTACGATTGCTTCAGTGGCGCAACTGTATCAGCTGTTGACTGGTGATCTAAACTTCACGGGTTCAATCCTGGATGAGTCCATTTTGAAAAGTGAGCTGCACGTATTCTTACTATTTTAGAATAAAAACATACATTTGATTCCAGTCTGTAACAGCGGGTGTAATTTATGATACTTGTAAAGGTTAGCTTTGTTTTGTTTTTTTTAATTCAGTTTTATTCTCTCAGCCGCGTTCACGATCCCACCCCCCACCTTGCATTTGACACTGCTGTTTTCACATAAAGACATGCTATAACAGAGGTCAACTCAGATCATGACGACTGTTCTACATCGGAGCAAGAATGCACTTTTGCCATCGCTGTACTTTGTATATGTACATGCGACGGCAGCTTCCACCTGCAGCTATAGACTCTTCATTACGCAAGTGACTCTACACGCTAGTGTTTAGATCTGGACGGTGTATGTGCCCCAAAAAAAGTCTAATTGCATTCTCGTACCATTGCTTGCGTACTAAAGTGTCAGCAGGCACTTTTCATGGCATTAGACATATTTTTTGAGCAAGCTCTCTGCTCTCTATTTGCACTCTACTTGTGACTTTACACTGTAGGAAGTAAGTAAATAACTCAAGGTAAATAGCATTCGATCTGGCTCTTATGTAAGTAACGTATAAATGTTAATGTTTTGGGCACAAGCACCGTCGGATCTAAAAGTTTTTTCTTAGGCTCTGGTAATTCTAGGATGGGTTTAACTGTGTTTTGAGTGTTGCAGTGACCTTCCTCACAGACAGATCTCACTAGGAAATGGGGAACAGGAAACAAAACTAGAGCTATCTAAGCTACCTTCAATTACAGTTCATGAAACCCGCTTATGTATTGTCATATATAAAGCACTTTTATTAACTCCCATTACAATTCATTGTTCTGCCACCATCTTAGGTTCATTGATTGTCTTGTACATTCAGTTGATTATTTTCCATTTTGACCCAATTGTACTACATTGCTTTTCCTTTTAATGACTATGTGTTGGTTTTTCCAGAACTATCTACAAGTACTTAACAATTTGCTAAGAAAAATGCATGTCTTTTGCATGTTGAGGAATACGACTGGATAATTGACATATATGACATGAGTTTTTTATGTGTGTATGTGTGTGTGTATATGTACATACATACATACATACATACATACAGTGAGTATAGAAAAGAATCACCCCCTTTCGAAATATTCCCATTTTTTTAGCTTTATAGCCTTAAATGAAAACACACAAACCAATATTTTTTCCAGCTTTACTTACTCAATGCAATCTATAACATCCAAGTGAAAGATATCACAACTACAGTTCAGAAGAATTTAAAAAAATAAAAAACAAATACTGAGATTAATAAAGGATCACCCCCTCCTAAGCAATATTTGTAAACTCAATCAGGTGTAAATAACCACCATTTCCATTGCAGACTAGGATTACTGGCTTCCACCTGAGATCAGTTGTAATCAGTGTGATTAGTGAAGCATAAAACAGCCTTTCCTGGAGCATTCCCTTGCTTGGTAGTGCAACTGACAGCAAACAACTGACTATGGGTGGCAAGTCACTTTCAAAAGATCTTGGGGGTAGAGTTGTGGACAGACATAAGGCAGGAGATGGATACAAAAAAATCTCAAAGGCTTTATCAATCCCAGGGAGCATAGTAAAGTCCATAATAAAAAGTGGCAAGTGTTTGGTACTACTAGGACCCTCTCTGGATTCGGCCATCCCTCTAAACTGGATGAAAGAGCAAGGAGGAAACTGGTAAGATACGCTACCAAGAGGCCAATGGCCACTTTAAAGTAGTTACAGGATTTTATGGCAAACGGTGGTCATTGTGTGCATGCGACAACAATTTCACAAGCGCCACATTAAGGCTCGTTTGAGCTTTGCCAGAATGCACCTTGAAGTTTCTGATGCCAAGTACAAAAAGGTCTTATGGTCAGATGAGACCAAAATCCAACTATTTGGCCTCAATACCAAACGGTACACTTGGCGGAAATCCAATGCAGCTCACCATCCACAACACACCATACCTACAGTAAAGCATGAAGGTGGCAGCATCCTGTTATCATTTGCTATTGGCAGTGGTCACCATTGACTTGTATTATATTGTAAAACATCAGATTAAAATTTTTTGCGGTCATTCCTTCAAAACACATTGGGCAATTAAGATAAAAAAAATATAATTTTTGGTTGAAATATTCCTTTAAATTAAGGTTTCGTAAACTATGAGCCACAATGGAAAGTTTCATTTTTATTGCAGTTGTACACAATTCTCCCAAGTGGAACTGCACCCTCACTCCATGACAATTATCAAAGTTTTTCCAAGGAGGATGTACACAGACAGTCGTCCATGCATTCAACAAGGAATGGGTTTCGAAGACACTAATGATGTTCAACGTTCAACGACGCACTAATGCAATTTTATTTGAAAATGAACAGCGTCAGATCAGCTGTAAATATATGGCATTTCTAAAAGTTAGCTTTTTTTCAGTTTTATTCTTTGTCATGTTCACACTCTCCTTCGTCCACAAACACCCCTCCCCCCCGCTATTTGACTGTAACTAACAGCACTAGTATAAATTCACACCTGATCCGACGCTGTTCATTTTCAAATAATGTTGCATTAGTGCAATGTTGAACAGCGTCAGATCAGCTGTAAATGTATGGCATTACTAAAAGTTAGCTTTTCAGTTTTATTCTCTGTCACTTTCACGCTCTCCCTGGCCTCCTACCAAAACCCCAAAAGATCTGACTGTAACTAACAGCGGCAGTATAAATTCACACCCGATCTGACACTGTTCATTTTCAAATAATATTGCATTAGTGCGACTGTGTTTTCTGATTGGTACTATACTGGTCATAAAATGATTTCTTCAAAATGTCACATATATTTGTCTCTTTCTTCTTTTCCCTGGTGCTGTGTTGATTTCGGCCACCAGAAGGCGTGAGCTTATTCAGTGCGAGCAGAGGCACGCAGGTGGCTGGTTGCAGTGTGCTATAACACGCTTGACTTAGCAGTGATAAACGCACATGTACTGTACAAGGCATTCATGGGGGACACTTAAAAAAGAAGAGTTTTCTTTGCTCACCTTCCAGATGAACTTCGTTGTCGCTTCATACAAGAAAAGGCGATGGATAAAGCAAAAGAGGATGCAACATCGACAAGCCTCTGTTCCAAGACAGCCGCTTCCCCCAGGAAAGCAAACTCAGTCAGTGTCAGGCGCCCCTTCAATGTAATAGTAATCACAGTGCAGAGAGAAGTGTGTGCATTGCAACAGGTACACATGTTGTAAACATAGAAAGGACGGTCCTTGGGTGTGTGGGAATTCTTAACATTTGAATCTGATGATTGCATACAGCACGGAACTGACCTCTCTGTACTATTCTTTCCTCTGCATGTCCTGGAGTACAAAAGAAACAGCACCATGCACCCAAAAGTGGACACTGGCAAGATCGAAAAAAACAAAAAACGCAGTCACTGATTACAAGCGCAAGAAGGTGTGCGAATGAATATGAATAATGTTACATCAGTGCCACAGTGTTTTCTGAAATATACTATACAGGTCATAAAATGAGTTATTCCAAATATCATATATACCTATGTCTCAGTTTTTTTGTTAGTGCGACTTTGACATCATGGACCATAAGGCACATACTAATTCAGCCTGAGCAGGAACACTCAATAAAACTGAATAATAAAAAAAAAGTTATCTGGTCATAAAAAAAGTACTTTGCATGGCAGAAGAAGAACACCGCATTCCAAGAAAAACACCTGCTACCTACTGTCAAATTTGGTGGAGGTTCCATCATGGGGCTGTGTGGCTAGTTCAGGGACTGGGGCCCTTGTTAAAGTCGAGGGTCGGATGAATTCAACCCAATATCAACAAATTCATCAGGATAATCTTCAAGCATCAGTCACAAAGTTGAAGTTACGCAGGGGTTGGATATTCCAACAAGACAATGACCTAAAACACAGTTCGAAATCTACAAAGGCATTCATGCAGAGGGAGAAGTAAAATGTTCTGGAATGGCCGTCACAGTCCCCTGACTTGAATATCATCGAAAATCTATGGGATGATTTGAAGCAGGCTGTCCATGCTTGGCAGCCATCAAATTTAACTGAACTGGAGAGATTTTGTATGGAGGAATGGTCAAAAATACCTCCATCCAGAGTCCAGACACTCATCAATAGCTATAGGAGGCATCTAGAGGCTGTAATATTTGCAAAAGGAGGCTCAACTAAGTATTGATGTAATATCTCTTTTGGGTTGCCCAAATTTATGCACCTGTCTAATTTTGTTATGATGCATATTGCAAATTTTCTGTTAATCCAATAAATTTAATGTCTCTGCTGAAGTACAGTGGAACCTCGGTTTGGGAGCATAATTCGTTCCGGAAACGTGCTCGTAGTCCAAAGCACTCATATATCAAAGTGAATTTCCCCATAAGAAATAATGGAAACTCAGATGATTTGTTCCACAACCCAAAACTATTCATATAAAACTGATTAATAATGGTGTGAGTGAGTTTTTAAACTCTTGTGGGATTCCACCCAACGGGACGACATGTGGAAAAGCGTCCCAAAGCAATCGCAGTCTCCCAGCGCTGTAGCAGTTCGCCGTAAAAGCGAATCCGAAAAGATTGCGGACATGCTATAAGCGCCTGCTGTCGATGGGTGATACGAGGAACATTATAAATGCACAGGGCCCTGCTTGACTGCTGTGTCTGTGTATGTTTCAAGCTGAATAAAGCTGGTGTTCCTAAAGTACTGAGACTCAGCTTTGTGTTTTAGTGTGCAAGATTGGGACTCGCACGTCACAGCACACACACACACGAGCGCACGCATGCACACGCACACACACAGTCACAATGCTAATGCTGTAGTAAACAGTATACGCTCATACAGATGTTTACTATGAGTGAGGCACGCCGACTCAGACGGAGAATAGGAGACGATTGCCTACAATCCCGCAGCGAGAGAGAGAAGAACCATCAGCTCAGTTGTGATCACATGACTCTCAGCAGACAAAGAGTATACATACTACTCATTTATCAAGTCAAAATTTATTAAAAATTTTTGCTTGTCTTGCAAAACACTCGTAAACCAAGTTACTTGCAAACCGAGGTTCCACTGTACTATTGTTTCCATAAGGCATGTCATATATTAAAAGGAAGTTGCTACTTTGAAAGCTCAGCCAATGATAAACAAAAATCCAAAGAATTAAGAGGGGTTCCCAAACTTTTTACATATGACTATACATGGGTAGTATGCCAGCCAAGGAGTTGGATCTTAATTAGGATTGAAGTCTGGCAGCCTTTTGAAGGTGCATTGCTCAAAGGCCCCTTTAATGAGAACCTTCAGTGACTAGCATAAACAGAAATTTATTAATTTTGGAAATACCAGAATGAGCTTTGTTTACATTATCTCTGCAATTAAGGAACTTTGCAAAAAATAATTTTGGCGCAGTTATTAGGTAATTAATACTAGAGCCTACGAAAAAACTCATAGATCCGGCCCAACTTAAATCGCTTCTTAAATCTGTTCACACCTCTCCGCCAGCGTCTTTTGTCCTCTAAATGTGCTGATAAAAGACAAGCTGCCAGCAGCCGGCTATTCCATTCCCCCACCGACTTAGAATGTGAGCGAACTTTTACCAGCTCATGCCTTGATTGATTATCTGGGAGTGAAGTGGAGTTTTACAGTGGAAATATGCGTAATCAAGAGTCCCGGTTCGATCCCCACTCCCTCCTATATTTGCCGTTTTCAGTAGTAAGCTGCTCTTTTTGTTAATATTATACAGTACACACATGCACTTGGTTTGTGTCTGTACTTGTGCTGTTACTTAGAGAGTCAGATCGGGGGGAGGGGTGATGTTAGAGCACATGAGCTCATTCAGTGCAGCAGGAACAATGCACATGTTGATCTTTTTTTTTTCTTTCAGTACATGTGCCTTCCCTGTTTATTTATATATCTCTGCCTGTCTGTCTCTCTATTACGCAGTGCTCGGTCTGTCTGCGTGTTATGGATCTTAAAAATAACAGTTATAAGGGCAGTTGTTCCTGTTAATTGCAGTCTCAATTGTTAAAAAAAATTTTAAAAGGAGCATCCCACATGAAAATATAACGATCTCATTAACTGACAGTGCATACCAATTTATAAATTTTATGTCCGTTTGAGGTTAAAAAGAAAAAAAAAAAGCAACACTTTATCCCCAGCGGGGAATCGAACTCGGGTCTGTGAGGCAAGGAAAAGCTGCTGTGTTCTAAGAAGCAAATCTTAGTGTGCTACGCCACGGAAGCTGTTGTATCATCCTTGAAGCTTTTGTGAAAGTGTTTATTTGATCTTTGGAACTCGGGCTTTACACATTCTATAGTTTATGCCTACTACATTTTGTAACATTTATTACTAAAATATGAAAAAGTTTCTGTTTTAACAATGTATTTACACAGATTACTTTAGAAACGGAACACGCATGAAATGCGTGTGTTCCAAATAACGATCTATTATTTCCACTGTAAAACTCCACTTCATTCCCAGATAATCAATCAAGGCATGAGCTGGGAAAAGTTCGCTCACATTCTAAGTCAGTGGGGGGATGGAATAGCTGGCTGCTGGCAGCTTGTCTTTTATCAGCACATTTAGAGGACAAAGGATGCTGGCGGAGAGGTGTGAACGGATTTAAGAAGCGATTTAAGGTGGGCCGGATCTACGAGTTTTTTCGTAGGCTCTGGTAATTCTAGTGTTAAACAAATGAGAGCAGATTAAATTGGAGCAATGGAAAACTGCATTTACAAAAGCAAATCATGTGTAACACGGGCAATCCCTTGGCTTTCTGATCAGAGGTTCTCTAGGTAATCTGAAACTGTGAATGGCTGTGTTTAATCAGATGAACAGTCACTTAGGTAAGAGCTGTATTGAAGCCTTTGTGTTTTCACTTTTCTTCACCTCCAACATTTCACGGTGGCATGTCTTATAGTTACTTTGCTTGCGGTGATGGAGATTTAAATTAAACCAAAATTGTTATAAAGTGAAATTATTTCTGTCAAACCTCTTTCAAGGACTACACACACAGAACTACATTATTATTGTTACATACAAACACAGAAGTAACTTATAAAGCTAATTTACATTTTTTCAGATTTTGAAACAGACAGGTTAAGTGACTTTAAAGTTTATTGTCTTAGCCTTGCTATCTCCCAGCATACCTGTAGTTTTATGTCATATGTGTGACAGACGTCTTCTATGGAGAGGCAAGGTTTTCCCTGATTTCTTTGCAAATGTACAGAAACCTGTTGATTTAATTAGTCTACCAAGATCATACATCAGTACAGTATAATTTATGTAAATCTTTTTTTTTTTTTAAGCAAATCTATTTACTGTGAAAACAACCTTTCACCATAACGCAAAATCATGTTTTTTTTTTGTTTTTTTTATAAACTGAATCGTACTTAACTATAAATAAAATAATAAAAATGGGTTACATTTAAGGATTTTGTAGTGTGTGTGTGTCCATTACATTTTCTTTGCATACTCTTTACGCAGCCACAGATAGAAATGTCCACAAAATAAATTTCCAGAGACAGATGTTCAAGTAATTGCTTTATTCCTACTTGTGGCTGAAATAATCTGTCCCAGTATTTCAGAAATTGCTAAGTGTGTTGATGAGCTGAATGTACAGTGCTAAACTCAGCAATACTATCTCAAGAGCAGTAGTGTAATACATTAAATGTAATGTCTGTTACTGATTACTTTTTAAAGTAACATCCTACCACAATACTCACTAGGGTTTAATTGGGGAGATGTTGTCGTTGTTGTCTTTAAAGAAAGAAAACATGGTTGGTGAAGTCCTAGAAAAGCTAAAAGAATATGCAGATCCTGAATCACAGTTTTGACACTGTTTAGAATGACACTTTTGCTGGAGGACTTGATGCAATGTACAGTTGAAGTCAGATTTTAACTTACACAAAGAGTGAATAATTTAAAACTCACGTTATAACCACTACACAGATTTTACACTAACAAACTATAAATTTGGCATATCGTTTAACACATATACAGTGGAACCTCGGTTCACGACCATAATTCGTTCCAAACCTCTGGTTGTAAACCGATTTGGTCGTGAACTGAAGCAATTTCCCCCATAGGATTGTATGTAAATACAATTAATCCGTTCCAGACCGTACAAACTGTATGTAAATATATTTTTTTTAAAGATTTTTTAAGCACAAATATAGTTCATTACACCATAGAATGCACAGTGTAATAGTAAACTAATGTAAAAACATTGAATAAGACTGACACAAACACCCAGGCTCAGCTGCACGCGCAGGCTCGCTCTCAGCTGCACGTGCAGTCTCTCTCTCTCTCTCTCTCTCTCTCTCTAGCACGCGAGCCCCGTCTCTCTGTAACATTGCAGCAGTTCGCACTACAGCCTTGCAAGCCGATCGCTGTATAAACACTTTTTTAAATGAGTTTTAAGCACAGGGGAAAAAAAGGAACATTTGAAACATCTGTACTTTAATAAACCACCAAGAAAAGTAACATTGCAACAAATCACGCTACGAACCACTCGCTGTAAACAATTTTTTTTAATGAGTTTTAAGCACAGGGAAAAAAATGAACATTTGAAAAAAGAGAAAAGTAACACTGCAACAATTCACGCTACGAACCAAAAAATAAACATTTGAAAATTCCGTAATACAATAACTAACCATAAACCACCAAGAAAACTAACCTTGCATGAGTCGAGGTCTGGTATGAAGTGAGGAGGAACTGGGTGAAGATGAGGTTACAGTTTTGAGGGAGAGTCTGGCTCCGCGATGGAGGGATGTTTTCCTTCAGGTGTTTTCTCTCTTGTTATTTCTTAGGTATCTGGTGTTTTTAGCTGTTTAGCTGGTGGGAGCGAAGGCCTCGTGCAGCCATTCCAAAAACAAAGTCCTTGTGACCCAACCCTTCGTGTTTGCCCTCCACATCACTGGCAGTCTGGCTTTGTTTACATTGTGCTGCTTGAAAGCACGAGGGTTCTCAAATTGGTAAATGAGTAAACTGGTAAACAGTTTTTCCACCTCTTCCAGCACTTGAGGCCTCTGCCTGGTTAATGCTGTAACTCCTTTTGCAACATTAGCTGCTTTAATAGATTCTTTCTGCTTTAGAATAGTCGAAGTCGTTCTCAAATTGGTAAATGAGTAAACTGGTAAACAGTTTTTCCACCTCTTCCAGCACTTGAGGCCTCTGCCTGGTTAATGCTGTAACTCCTTTTGCAACATTAGCTGCTTTAATAGATTCTTTCTGCTTTAGAATAGTCGAAATCGTTCTCAAATTGGTAAATGAGTAAACTGGTAAACAGTTTTTCCACCTCTTCCAGCACTTGAGGCCTCTGCCTGGTTAATGCTGTAACTCCTTTTGCAACATTAGCTGCTTTAATAGATTCTTTCTGCTTTAGAATAGTCGAAATCATAGGTTTTGACTTCTTGTACTCGGCGGCAAGATCAGTAACACGAACACCACGCTCATACTTTTCAATAATTTCTTACTTTATACTCGATTTCAATTTTCTGCAAAACTTTCTTCTCACCACTCTTCACTTGGTTAACTGCAAAAGCACATGAAATACTGTAGAGCACAAAGAGTTAACAGGTAAAGCACGCACGTCTGACTGAGAACAATGAACAGGGAGAGGCTGAACACGTGCTTAAATACAGTAATCAGCGCGTACGAACCGGAAGGGAAATGAAATAGAGGACAAAGAGTTCACAGCGAAAGCACGCACGTCTGACCGAGCACAATGCAACTCGTGCGGAAATCATCGGCGCGCACAAACCGAAAGGGAAACAGGCTTGTTCGTATACCGAGTGTGTGGTCGTGAACCAAGGCAAAAGTTTTGCGAACTTTTTGGTCGTAAACCGAGTTGTACGTGTACCGAGACGTTCGTGAACCGAGGTTCCACTGTACTTTGTGTAGGGCAAAAGTAATATTTCCACCAGTGTTCATAGACAGAATATTTCACTTTTTATTGACTGTCACAATTCCAGTGCGTCACAAGTTTTCATACTTTGTTAACTGTGACTTTATACACTTTGGAAAATTTTGGAAAATGATTTCAAGTCTTTAGGCAATTTTTAGGGAATTGTCTGTTAGCCTAATTGGAGTCAACATGTTTATATATGTTAAAGCATACCAACAAACTCACTGCCTCTTTGCTTGACATAATGGGAAAATCAAAATAAATAACCCAAGACCCCAGAAAAAAATTGTTGACCTTCTCAAATCTAGTTCATCCTTGGGAACAATTTCCAAATGCCTGATGGTTCCATGTTCATCAGTACAAACAATAATACACAAGTATGAACACCCTGGGACCACACAACTGTCATATTGCTCAAGAAGGTGACACATTCTGACGCCTGGAGAACGCACTTTCGCACAAAAAATGCAAATCAATCTCAGAACAACAGCAGTGTACCTTGTGAAGATGTTGGAGGAAACAGGTAGACAAGTATCTATATCCACAGTAAAATGAGTCCGATATCAGCATAACCGGAAAGGCTGCACAATGAGGAAGTGGTCCTAAGCTGCCATAAAGTCAGATAGCACATGGGGACAAAGATCTTACTTTCTGGAGAAATGCCTTCTGGCCTGATGAATCCAAGATCAAACTGTTTGGCCATAATGACCATTGTTATGTTTGGAGGAAAAAGAATGAGACTTGGGGTGGGAGCATCTTGTTGTGTGGGTGCTTTGTTGCAGGAGGGACTGGTTCACTTCACAAAATAGATGGCATCAAGAGTAAGGAAAATTATGTAAATATACTGCAGCAACATTTCAAGAGCTCAGCAAGGAAGTTGAAGCTCAGTCGCAAATGGTCTTCCAAATGGAATATGACCCCAAGCATACCTCCAAAGTTGTTTGCAAAATGGCTTAAGGACAACAAGGTCAAGATATTGGAGTGGCCATCACCAACCCTGACCTCAATCCAATTTGAAAATTTGTGTGCAGAACTGAAAAGAGTGAGTGGAAGCAAGAAGGCCTACGAACCTGTCCCAGTTACACCAGTTCTGTCTGGAGGAATGAGCCAAAATTCTCCCAACTTATTGAAAGAAGCTCGTTGAAGGCTACCCAAAATATGTGGCTCAAGTTTAACAATTTAAAGGCACTACTACAAAATATTAGCAAAGTGTATGTTAAATTGTGACCACCTGGAATTGTGATATAGTCAGTAAAAAGTGAAATACTCTGTCTGTGAACATTGTTGGAAAAATGTTTTTTTCCTTGCACAAAATAGATGTCTTAAATGTTATGTCAATTTTGTAGTTTGTTACTATAAAATCTGTGAAGAAGTTATAAAGAGAGTTTTAAAGAATTCACCCTAAGTGTATGTGAACTTCTGACTTCAACTGTAAGCACTTTTACAGTTCAAATGTTACAGGTCAATTGCCATATCCAGACGCTGTCTTCTGAGCAGTAGTCTTCCAGTTTCAACTTCTTTGCATAACCGCTTGAAGTTTCATGAGAGGAGCCCTTTGATCAAATATCATTGGCAGTATAAACTTTCTCAGGGTCCACTGTTTGTGCTAATGTAAACAATTCCTTTTAGTGATTCAGTTCATTTTGTTCAGTTCATCAAAATTATCTGAATCTTTGAATCACTGTTCATTCACTACAAAAACAATAACAAGCTATATTCTAGTTTAAAATCTAGAATAGTATCACAGTGCAACAACATTAACCTAAAAACAAACATAAACATTATAAAAAGCAAGCAATAATATAATTCACACATAATAATAATCAAATAAGTAAAAGTTTTTATAGGCTAGATGTCTAAAGAAATTCAACATGTGAGTGCTTACATCTTTTATGTCTAAATAAAAATGACTTCAGTTTTGCATTACACTAGCCTATAACCTGCATAAATAGAATGGGATAGGTTGTGTATGACAAAGTTCTGTGCACCTGTAGTATTCTGTTAGTGTATGTAGCAGTTAAAACATTGGGTAACAAACTTGCATTATTCATATTATAATTATAAGTTTATAAATGTAGCTCCTTTAAAATATTAGCAAAATGCTAGTAGAAAACCCTCTGTTTCCACATGTCAGTCAGTGAATTCAGATTCAATGTACTTTGTGACATATGTGTGCAGTTTGTTCCTCCATTCAGTATTAAAACTGATTCTTTCAGTGAACTAGTTCAGTATACTGTACCAGAATGGGTGTGAGTCTGTTGTCTGCACTTCGTTAATGAACTTGTAATGGTATTCCAGATCAGTAGGGGCATACTGTTTGATTCAGTCAGTCAATGTACTGAGACGGTCATAGTCACTCCATCAGAGTGAACTCATCAGTGGGAGGTGCTTGGTGTCATCTACCAAGTCAGTCTTTGGCTAGTTGTTGTCAAGACCATTTTGCTGAAACAGTTTACTGGTACGCTATGTCCAAAAGACAGTATTTAACACTAGAATCCCTGAAGCCTTACATAAAAAGTTGTAATGGCAGGCCACCTTAAATTTCTTCACACCTCTTCATCAGCATTTTTGTTTTGCACATGTGTCGATCAGCACAAGTAGCAAGCAGCCTGCTATCCCATTTCCCCCACCGACACAGCTGAAGTTCTCCCAGTTCATGTTTGTTTATCCTAGGTGTCAGGTGCCTGGAATTGTATCAGGTTAGGCTGGGGAGCATGCACTGGTACAGGGTAAATAATATTTCGTTATTTGGAATACATACATTTCATGCGTGTTCTTTGTCTACAACGATCTGGGTAAATGTAGGATGACAGGAAATGCGAGGCAACAAATGTTGAACACACATGCTCAACACATAACTAAATCAGAAACTTTTTTCCATGTTATGGTAATAATAATAATAATAATAAATTTTATTAGACAAAATGCTGAAGTGTATAATGTGTGAAGACTGAAGTCTCAGTCATGTTCACATGGTACAACGAACTTGCCTCTCCCTCTCTGAGTTGATGGTGTTTATCTCCATTCTTTTCATAAGAGTGATGACCATGGTTGGTGCTGTAGTTGATGCCTGGTCAGAACTATTTATTGTACTGGCAATCAAAGATACAATGCTCTGTGACCGCTATCAAGAGTATCATGCAGCATTTGCAGTTTGATAACAAAGACACCCGTGCAGAATATTTGAAAAATGACAGATTTGCTGTGATCTCAGACATCTGCCAATATTTTTTTAAGAACTGTGTTTTGAGTTACAATCCAGGATTGACATATTACTGTTGATGAGCAACTGTTTCCAACCAAGGTCCATTGTCCTTTTCTTGCAATACATCTCAAGATTTGGAGACAAATTACGTGTGCAATACTACTCCTTATTTTGGGAAAAATCCCTGTCATCTCATGGGAGAAAGACTTTCGAGACTTTGGTCATAAAGCTTATGGAGACATTTCTGGACAAAGGCAAAATCTTACAAACAGACAACATCTTCCCATTGCTTTTGCTGGCTAATAGAATGCTGCACTGCAACACAACTGTGCTTGGCACCATAAATAAAGTGGGACTTCCAACTGCAGCTAAAGTCACTTTAGTACGTAAGCAATATTCTCCACGGTAGTGTTTAGATCTGGCAGTGCCATGCTGACAGTGTATGTGCCCAAAAAGAACTCTGTCTGCATTCTCTGTCACATGCTGTGCCATGTGTTTTTAAATCTTGTTTCTGATTGTGCTTGCTTCATATGTGTTCTACATGAAAACAAACTCAGAATCCTCCAGTGTTCTTAAGAAGCTTTTGGCAGCATCATCCTTGATAATCTTTTAAAAAGTCTGCATGAGCCCATAATAATTATTTGCCACAGTGCTCACTATTTGTGATGTAAATTTTCACTGAGCAGGAGCGTTTCTGGGCAACCTTGAAATCTCTGCAGACTTGAAAAGATATCCTCTTGGTAGATTTAGAAAAAAATGCAGCAAACTCAGATAGAGATGCCAAAAACATTGTGAATTCAGACACGTTTCCTCTGGAGACATCACCGGTTCAGTTGGTGTTCAGACTAAGCATCTCACCCCCCTGAAACATCAAAAAATCCACTAAATCTCTCCTGAATTTGACCTGCAGTATTGACATATCAAACTGTGACAGACAGTTGTGCTTGACATGAAATGTCAGTTGTCTCATCTACTTCCCATGCAAAAAAGGGGGCCCATATGAAATTGACCTTTGATTTCATTAACAGTGGCTTCAGTAACAGACATCAAATAATTTTGAATGGAATGGGACATGGCAGAAAACACAGACGATGACTAGAGGTGTGTGGCCAAGACAGAATCATATTGGATAATGTTTCGGTGGATTCTCTGTAATTCCCCTTATTAGCAGACATTAACAACATTGCCCTCATCATGCCTGCTTACTGCCAGCTCTTGATGTCCAAGCAGTGAAGTGAGTAAATTAGGCAGTTAAGAAACACCCTATTTTTTTTCCCCCCGTTTCATTGTTTTTTTCCACCTGCATGCGAAATACCATAAATAATTGCATGCTCTACTTGGATCTTACGAAGACAACTCAGCAGTGCACATGAACTAACATGTTCATTGCTTTTCTCATGTCCTTTGTATGCCCTGTCAGTTTGCCAGCTCCCCATAACCCAGTTTTGACCAAGCAACCAGAGGTGGTTTCATTTAGAGGCATGGCCAACAATAAATTTTCTTTGTCACAGCACTTCCAGTCAGCCAGCTCACCTCAGAAATACCATTTGCTTTTTCCTGATTTTTGAAACAAGTTAGTCTTGCTTTTTAATTCTGAGTCTTCTCATAAGGAAGATTATGAAATAGCTTTTCCAAAATTAGGTTTGCAATGTTATGCACAGCTAGCTGGCTGGCTGGCTTGTTCCCTTAACACCCCTCAAACTCTTTCCCAACCTAGTTTGCAATAAATTAACTAACTTTACAAAAATGGAACAAGCAGCAAATTCAAGAATGTTCTATTTATATTTTTATTTACTGCAGGATATGTATCACAGAGAACAAATTCGTCTCCACAGCAGGATATGTACAAATGAAAATAGTGAGTTATATTGTTAACAAGTAATAGACTACGAGCAAAGTAATAGACTACGAGCAACAGTTCGTCTCATTCCTTAACTTGCTAAAATCTGCATGGGACTGATCTTGAAATGCTGTGATGCCAATACACTGTCAATCAAAAAGAGGTCCAGACACTTTTGACAGTATTCCAATCATCATGTAGGAGCCCATCATTCTGGCCAGCCCCATTTACTCCCACAGATTCTGAGCTTCCCTGGAAATGACGTTTTGAAATATTTATCCAATAAACGCCTATCTTTGCTGCAGTGAGAACAAATCATATTCTGAAGTGCCATTGAAGTACACTGAAGCTGCACTTCAAGGGGTTTTAATGGATCTTGCTGCAATGGGAATGTATGAGGGGGAAAAAAAATTGCGTTAGATGACCTGCAAGAATTTATTGCCAATTCTGAATGAACTGGCAATGAAGTTGAACATGTTTTTGCATTCTCTTTGTAATAGGAATGTAAATACAACAACACTTTTCACAAATTTTTTAACGACATTTTGGAGGATGGGAGTTTTCATTGTGGTCTTAGAGCAGTTGCCTCTGGTGCAGTGTATGTGACTAACCCTGTCCAGCACTGTTTGTTTTCTTGCGCTCAGGACTATCAGCAAACACTTTGTTCCCACCCCCATAACCCAGTAATGGAAGAAGATGGTATGAAAATGTGTGTACTTAGTTTATTCCAGATTTGAAATGCAAGAAAAAAACCATCAACAAAAAAGTAAACTAAAACACAGTAAACTTTAGGGCAACAGAAAACAGGAGAAGGTGTATGAATTGCAGCAGTTTGTTTTACAAAATGTAATGGCACTAGTGGTATTGTGTCTCCGGGTTGGCTCCATGGTCCATGGCAACTTAAACCCAGAACCGTTGATAACGCAGCCGAGGATATACTGAGCAAATGAGGACACACACAGTCAGCAACAGTTGGTGTAGAGTTTTCAAGAAGAGCAGTGTTACAATCTTCAGAAATAAAAAAAAAAACCCCATACAATCAAGGTAAAGAGTGGTGGTTCTGTCCCTTGCTGCCGTTCCCCAGCCTTACAAGGGGGACTCTACAAACCCTGCTCCTACTCCTGCTGCCATTCCCCAGCATCTGCAGAAGCCTGTTCTTAAAGGATAGGTCACTCCTGCTCCGTGAAGTGCTCAGCTGGAGTGACCCTCTTCAGGGCTGTCGAGCACTGGCCACACGCTCCTCACTCCTGACCACCTGCCTCCATTCCAAAACATTACGGGCTCTTTCAATCCAGCCTCTATCTCCATTTCCTACCCAGGCTTCCTTTTGTGAACCGATTGGGCGCAGGTGCTGCAATCACCTGCTCTGAGCTGTGAATGAAGCACTTGTCCAATTTGCATCACATTTGCATTGATATGTCACGCTTTTGCTAGAAGGAAAGTTAGCTTTGCTAATTTGACCTCGATTCTCTGCGTGTGCATGAGTAGCGAAGAGCAAACAACTTCTAAAATGGCATGTGGAGTGATACCAAAGTGAATGCTCAAAGCAAAATAATCCGTGGATGACTTTTTTCATATCACTGAATTGGACTCTGATTTGTCGGACCCTGTTTTTGATGCAAGTGATCTGGAGATGTACTGTAGATGAAAAGTGAGGTACCAGCATCAGCTGATCGGTCCCCAGCTGAACACGTTTATGTAGCTGATGCACCTATGGCAATGATCACTTATAATGACAGGAGGTACAAACCATATTACGTCTCATTATAACTGGCACCCCCACGCACCTGTCTCACAAAGATAGCCAGGCAGCCAGCCCACCGTGCATTTCTGCTGGCCATTGAGCCATACCAGGAACCCCATACCTCCCACCCCCACCCCATCCTGCACAGCCATTGCTGTCGCAAACTGCAAACAGACTTTTTATGTTGATTTATGTGTAAAACCATTGCATTCTGCGCTTTTCAGAAAACTGAGTTTTTTGGAAAAAATATTAGCCCTCAAAGAGTTGCTACTGAACATAATACCCTGGCAGTGGAAAATAGCTTTGGTTTTATATTTGATTTGATTACATTAATGTTTAAGTTGAGATTTACAAGAAATAAAGTCGCCTTGCCTAAAGAAGGGGCCTGAGTTGCCTCGAAAGCTTCCATATTGTAATATTTTTAGTTAGCCAATAAAAGGTGTCATTTTGGTTGACTTTTCACAACATTCATAATGGCTAACACAGTACAACACCCTAGTACTAACTGCTACTTTGTAAAGGGAATACTGCTGTTTAAAAGCACCTTATTTGTTTAAAGTGCTTGCAAACCAAATACACTACTTTTGAGTTCATTATTGAATTTTGCACATAATGTGATTGTCTGATTAATCACGACTAAAAATTTTAATCGCTGCCCAGCACTAATAATTATACATTGTGGGAATATGGGTCTCCGTTGACCCCTGAACCCGCAGACAACTTGCCCAAACAATAGGTAAAAGTCCCAATATTAAATTTATTATTATGTGCACAAAGTACCTCCACTCCCACAATACTCACTAATAAATCAATACAATCAATTACACACAATCCTCCACTCCACCCAGCAGCTCTGTTGCACTCCCTCCCAACTCCGGCTCAGTGTGCTGGTGTTTCCCATAGTCCTTTTATATTCCTTGACCCGGAAGTGCTTCTGTCCCCCAGTCCATGTGATTTCATAGCATTTCCGGGTCAGATGAAAACTTCTTGTCTTCAGCCTGGAAGTACTTCCTTTCTTCCATCTCCGTGACTAGGGAGCACTTCTGGGCTATAATAGAAGCCATTGTGCCTCCCTGGTGGTCCCCACGGTATCCAGTAGGGCTGTGCATTAAAGCTCCATTGTCCGTGATGCCCTTCTGGAATTCGGGGCATCTCCATGTTGCAGGGAAGACTCCATCTAGCGGCGTCAGGGGTATTGGCCAGGATAAACTGCCGGCCATATATCACAACATACATAGTTGCAAATTGTTTACTTCAGAGTGATATATACAGTAGTGTGTGTATATATATTTTTTCTAAAAAAAATTTTTTAAAAAAAAGCAAATAAATAACAACTGCAGTACTTTGTTTTGAGAGATTGTTTAGGTCATTGAAAGGCAGCCTTTTTTGAGTTGCGGCACACCAAGTCCAAAAATTTTCTTTCGCGGCGCACCTGAGGGACAGCCCATAAATAAAGTTGTGACGACACAATCTATGGACAATCGCCAATAAAAAGTTCATTTTACAAGTTTGAAAGACATTTTATTAATAAAGGAATCAAAGGATAAATCTTAAATTTAATTAATGTGAACGTTGAGATTGTTTTTCAGCACATATGAAATTGATGCGAGGATCAATTTTCAAAAGACAGACGCGAATTTCCTTGTCGATCATTTGAAGTCTCTCACGTTTCTTAGACTTCATTTCCATAAGACTCTCGAAATAACTGATCGGATTGCCCATCTGCTCACAATGCTTTGTCTAAATATGGCGATGCAGTTTACTTGGCAACATTGCTTCGTTGCTGAGAGTTCTTCGGCAAATCAAGCAAAACGGCAGTGACTGATCATTATCAGATGGAATGAATCCATATTTAAGATAATCTTCATTGTATTTCTGCTTTTCTTATCTTGCCTGTTCTCGTTCGGTTTATCTTTCTTATCACTTGCATCTTTTATAATTAGAAATCTCTCCATCTAAGTTTTTTGGGAGTTTTTAGAATAATCTATGTATGAATTTTTCTAGATAAAGTTTAATTAAAATTACCGTAAATAAAAAGCGAGTGATAATCGTTGAGAACTAAATTACAAGGAAGTATCACATGCTTGCGTCACAACAAAATGTTTTTCACCACAAAGAACTGGAAAAGGTCACTGAGTTTACAAAGTTTACTGTGTTGATCAGCGGTGTCAGAGCGAAAATAAGGTTAATTTTTCCATAGTAATACTCAGACAATTAAGTGGTGAGAGCTGCAGCTGCAGCGGTACTCTCGTTGGCAAGAGCCGAAATGTAGCGTTCGTATTTTCTCGTTCTATATTTGCTCCGCCTTCTTCTATCCGTACAGTGAGCGAGATCTTCTAACGAGACTTTTTAAGTCTCACGAGATGTTTTTGACACCGCTGGTGTTGATATTATGATGAATGGTGAACAGTGAAAATTTTAACTTGCATTCAAAATAAATACATTCGTTTATTCAACAATCTGATTAACCGTTATCTGTTTTTCCAACATAAAATATTTTATTTAAACATTATCTTTTTAATCAACCAAAAGTTCAAAAACACTAGCAATTTTAAATATTTTACAAAAGTTTTTGCGGCGCCCCTAGAAAATTTCACGGCGCCCCAGTGCAAGAGTGGTTTAGGTGCAAGAGACTTTTTCTTTTTCCAAAATGGGGAACACCTTATGCTGAACAGTATACCTTTGCAATGCTATGTGACTTAACAAACTTGATACAATTATAGCTGCTAGATTGGGGCACAAAATAAAATTTATTCCAGGGTTGATTGGTTATGTACTGTAATATTTAGGTTTTTTTTTTTTTTTTTTTTAGGAAATCCCTAAAGCACAATTTTGTTTAGGTTTATTTATTTGGTACTGGTGTCAATATAAATACTTTCTTTTAAAAATTTTAAATGTTGTACTATTCTTCAGCTGATTGCAGCTCCTTTATTACATAAGAAGAATAATCATTGAATTTTGGGTATGTAATTTAGGTGTAATAATGCCAAAAAACCCTTAGCACAAAAGGGATTAGTGCATGTGTTTACAAGTAGACGCACTCATTAACACAATACCCCTGCCCAGTACTTCCCCTTTCTCCTATTCCTAGTACTTTGTTTGATATCTGCCTTCACTTGGATTCTAGATCCAGCAGTGATGGGTGATAAATATAATTTGACGTTCTTTGCAGTTTTTATTTTTTCCCCTCCTTCAGTCATTTACAAAACCAGGTGTTCATTGTTACTTTTTTCCATTTTCTCCTAAAGAGATGGATAAATAAGTTAATTTTGAAATCTGCATTTCAAAAGTGTTGTTTAGGCTTAGATCAGGGGTCTCCAAACTTTTTTTCCACTGATAGCTACTTTTACAAAATGAAAATGGCCGAGAGCTACTCATGTTTTGTAACGTTTATTCTCATAGCTTATTTCAACCCAAACAAATTGAATAAGTTTGTTTTGCCTGAACATTTACAAAATGTTGGTGTCCACAGCTCACATTTTGCATTAAAACATCACAAAAAATATTTAGTTCACCTACAGGTGCATTTTGTATGTCTTTATGAATTTTCTAGTGTATCTCACACTATTGAATTAAAACATGAATGTTGTCAAAACAAAACAATGCAATTACAAATACACAGATATTACTTATTCATTTGTCATTTTGTTTCATGTCACTGTTTCACTTCACAAGAGTATTCACATGTCCAGTTGCATGTGTGATGTGTTTTTAGTTAGTCAGATGACTGGCACTGCATGGAGTCAACAAGAGAGGTGTATGGTGGAGTGTGGCCACTTAGGTTCAGTCTTATGGAGTCATTTAAATGTTCATCTGTCAGTCTTGTTCTGAACTTTGATTTCATGACATTCATGTCAGAAAAGGCAGACTCACAGAGGTATGTAGACCAAAACAAAGCAGGCATTTTTAGAACTGCTTGGTGAAGATTCTTATAGTTATCTGGCTCTACTAAGCTCCAGAAATGCTGAGAATGCTGTTGAGACTTCAACTGTACATTATTTTGAAGGTTTACTAATATATAAAATCCAATGTCTCTCTGTCTGTACGTCTGTACGCTTTTCACGAGAGAACTACTTGATGGATTTAGATTGGGTTTTTTTCTATAATTTGCTTGAACATCCCAGTTGATTTTGTGACTTTTCTCATTTTGCTATGTATCATAGTTCATTTGCGGTACCGATTTATTTGCGCGAATCCGAGAAACATGTAGTGGGCCGAGGGGAGGGGCCTTCCTCACTTACTCGCCAGCTTCAGGGCGTGTTCCTTAATTCTGCTTAGCTAGTGAACGAGAGAACAATTTAATTCAACTTTGTTTGATATTTAAAATAGTGTAACTTAGGTCTTGATGAGTTTGAGTCTGGATATTCTCTTAAGTGTATGCCACATTGAAAAGATAGATTGCAATTCAGATTGTGGATCGTGATTTTGTGTTAAAAGGATCGTGATATGATTTTTTGGAAGGATCGCACACCCCTAATATGACTAATCAAGTTTTCAAATTTATGTGGGATTCATTAACCCTTTGGTGAGCTACTTGGAAAGGGGTTGTGAGTTACCGGTAGCTTGTGAGCGACGTATTGGAGACCCCTGGTTTAGATCATTGTGGTTGTTTGAATTGATGTTGATTTGTTGATGTCAATTTAAGAGTAGAGAAGTGCATTCAGTTCATATATTCAGCCAAAAGTTCTGCAATTCTCAGACAAAGCAATTATCATTATTCACTTTAAAGCTTGTTTTCAATTTGATCAATTTATTTCATTATTCCCATTCAAGACAGCTATAATAGTGCCATCAATATTTTATGTACAGTTATTCAACTGAGTGTGCTGTTTTAATTTTTTTTATTTTTAACTGTATTTATCAATGTTACCCTAAACATTAATTAAAGGGAAAGTTAATACATGGAAGTAACATAGAACAGTGAACCGTGAACTAAAAGAAAAAACTGTTCATTAATTGTAACATATACATTTATAGTAGCGAAGGAACAAAAAAAAAAAAAGTAGCCTCACCTCTTCAAACCCATTGGTTACTTGTTAATGTGTGCAATCATAAAGTTTAGTCTACAATACCTAATTAAAGTAACAACTTTATTTAATATTTGAGCCTTTATACCTGTATGACGAAGCCTTTTTATATTTATGGAGGGTATCATTTTTAATTGCAATAGTTTTTTTCAAAAGAAGCACAGAGGTTTATTTCTGTAGAGACGTCAGAATATTTTAAGGCAATAGACTATTTCCAATGTTGAGCTATAACCAGTCTTGCTGCAAATAAAGTTTGTAAAATAAAAGTGTGACATTTGGTTGATAGTTATCTCTGCCCAATCCAAGCAAAGCCTACTGAGGAGTTAATTTAATATTCAATTTTAAAGAGTATGAGAGAAATTTCTGAACTGCCAGCCAATAATGATAAACTGATTTACAGGACCACCACATATGTACAAGAGTACCATTTTTGCCACACTGCCTCCAGCATGAAGTTGAACAGTTTGAATAAGCTTTAGCTAATTTTACAGGAGTGAGATGCCATCCATAAATTATCTTATAGCTAAACTCTACATGTTTAATGATATGTGTAGATTTGCATAATGTAGCCAAGGCCAAGAGCCACTGCTCATCAGAAAAAACATGGTTCAGATCTCTTTCCCATTTTAAGATAGATGTGAATTTTGAAAATTTACTTCTGTTATGTAGTGATGAATAAAGTGTTTTAATTCCTTTAATTTTAGAAGAAGGATTTATAAACCATTGCAGCAAAGGAGGTAGAGCTTTCAATAGGTTCAAGACGGTGGGAGTTAATACAACTATGTACTTGAAGATATTTATACAATTCCTTATATGAAATAATAAAGTGTTCATGGAGATACTGAAAAGAGTGAAGGCTGTTGCTGGAAAAAAGGCAGGCCAATATGTTAAGTCCATTTTGCTTCAATTTGCATAGATTTAAATCTGGGATTAAATGTTGAAATATTATTAAATAAAGCATTTTGAGAGGTAGAGAAAATTTTTTATTTTTATGTTGACAAGATTTCCAAACAAACAATGCTGAAGAAACTTAAGTTAATGAAAAGGAAGGTAAATTACATCCAAGTCGAACAAGCCAAAGCACATCTACCAAATCTGAATATTCACTTATGTACTGTTCCATTTGAACATATTTTTAGGAAGTCACTGCGCACTGGAGTGATTCTGAAGGACTGGAAAATGGCAAATATCATCCCATTATATAAAAAGGTGAACAGGGCAGATCCAAGCAACTATAGGCCAGTAAGCGTAACATGCATCACAGGAAAATTAATAGAAGGAATTATTAAGGATAAGATTGAGCAACACCTGGCAAGGACAGGGGTTATTCTGAACAGTCAGCATGGGTTCAGAAGAGGGAGGTCATGTTTTACTAACATGCTGGAATTCTATGAGGAGGCAACAAAAGAATATGATCAAACTGGAGCATATGATATTGTTTATCTTGACTTTCAGAAAGCATTTGATAAGGTGCCACATGAGAGGTTGGGCATCAAATCAAAAGAAGTGGGAGTTCAGGGTGACGTTTTTAGATGGGTGCAGAATTGGCTCTTACACGGGAAGCAAATGATGATGGTGCGAGGAACCGCTTCAGAATTGGCCAATATTAAGAGTGGTGTTCCACAGTTGTCAGTGCTAGGGCCGCCGCTATTTTTAGTATATATAAATGATTTAGATAGGAATATAAGAAACAAGCTGGTTAAGTTTGCAGATGATACCAAGATAGGTGGGTTAGCAGATAATTTGGAACAGAGGTGGGTAGCCAAAAATTGTACTCAAGTAAGAGTAAAAAAGTACTTGGTGAACAGACTACTCAAGTACTGAGTAACTGTTTGATCATAATAAATGATTTATTTTTTAGAAATGTTGTAATAAGACAGACAAAAAATAGAATGTGCAAATTCTGCTATTTCCAAAAAATAAAATAAAAAATGAGTAAAAATAAATAACATCTTTACAAAATAAAGATGCACAAATAACACAAAGTTTCAAATCTCAGTTTTTCACAACAAAACTTTTGAAGCCAATACCTACAGTAGGTAACATGTATGTTTGAACAGTGCAAACTACTTACAGTGACAAGATATACTGTACACCAGGGGTGCTCAATACGTAGATCGGAAAGATAGTGCAAGTAGATCGCATTGCATTCAAAAAAATTTTTTTTTAAAATGTAAGTCTATCATATATCCTCCCTATGGCATTTGCCACTTGATTGACATACAGGGTGGCCAGTCTGAGATCTCTTTTCTTCTAACACACTGGTCATCCCGCACACACACAATCAAACGCGCGAGCTACTGCAAAACTCCGGCTATCTAAGTGATCTAGTTAGCTTTCCAATTTATATCGACTAAAGAAGGGATTTAAAAAAAAAAAAAAAAAATATGGGAGGGTATGGGCTGGATGTGGAATTGGAAGAGAATTTTTTTCTCTCACAATGTCACAATCGACGTGCATTTGTCTGATCTGTCGATCTATCATTGCTATTCCAAAGAAGGAAAATGTGGAAAGGCACTTTTGAACTGTTCATAAAAACTACGAAACTAACTTCCTTCCGAAAAGCGATCTGAGAAAGAGAAAGGAGAGGGAACTAAAATCGCAGTTAATCGGACAGCCGTCATTTTTCACTTGGCTGAATTCAAAAGCAAAGGCAGACACACTGAAGCATCGTTCCGGGTGAGTCACTCGATCATTAAGCATAAGAAGTCCTTCCGAGATGGAGAGATGATAAAAGAGGCATTCGTTGAGGTAGATGGCTAGGGAGAAACTCCTACTGAGATTTCAATACCCCTGGTCGGAGAAAAATGAGTTTCTCCTTGTCATGAAACATGCAGAATACAAGCAACTTAATAACGATCAATGGCCGCTAGACTTGACATTTTTTTTCCGATCTAACCAACATGTTGAATGAGCTTAATTTACAGCTGCAAGGAAAAGAGAAAACCATGGTCAATATGATTAGCTCAGTTAATGCTTTCAAACGAAAAATGCAACATCTGTCCTCAAAGCTGCAGCGCCGATTGAAAATTGTCTGTCAGACTTTGACAGATGGTTTTAAGACTCAGCTTTACTTGAGCCAATCGCTACATTTAAGTGCTATCCATTTAGGGAAGATGTTGAGGGTGATTCACCCGCATCAAAAATTGCAACACTGTTTCACCTAAAACTCCTCTACAGTATAGAGGATGAGATTTTGACACTACAGGATGACATTCAGCTGAAGTATGGGGCTCATGGATAGTTTTGGAACTTACTCACAGAGGAAAAGTACTCAAACATGAGGAAATGTGCTACCTTCTCGACCTCATTATTCGGCTCTACTTATTTATGCGAGTCAGCCTTTTCCCACATGAAGATTATTAAATCCAAATACAGTACTGACCATAAATGTATTGAATTGTTATTGTGCCATAAGGGTTATTCAGTTATGCAAGGTACGACAACATATATTTTATGTATAAAGTATACTCAGTGTGTGTGTGTGTATATATATATATATATATATATATATATATATATATATATATAATATAATATATAATATATATATATAATATATAAAATAGCATTTTTAATGTAGGTAGATCATTTTGACTTGGTCATATTAAAAGTAGCTCACAAGCCGAAAACAGTGTGGGCACCCCTGCTGTACACTGACTTTATAATACTGCATATTCACTTGCCCTCCAAATAGCACAGCTGATAGAAAATAACTTTAGAACAAGGCAGCTTGTGCACGTACAAGAAGTCTCACATTACCATGACTCTGTGTCTATGCATGTTTGGTTAAAACATGCTTGTTCTTCACTCAGTGAAGTGATAGTTAAGCAGGAATTGGCTCTCATTTTTCATGTACAGTATTCTTTCCCTGCCTGCTGTCTGTGAGGAATTTGTGGTCATGTGACTGCATGGCTACGTCTGATTTGAGAAACGGAGCCATGTGATTATTGTTGCTACGCCTGATTGGTGAAACAGTCATGCAGTAGATCCACTGGCGATTCTTTCTGGCAAAAATATGGCATACTGTATCTAATGGAAAAAAAGTAACGATTCGAGTGTTGCTCAATGTAGCAGAGTAAGAGTAGCGTTTCTTCTTCACAAATGTACTCAAGTAAAAGTAAAAATTATGGTGCAGTAAAACTACTCTTAGAAGTACAATTTTTTTTAAAAGTTTCTCAAGTAAATGTAACTGAGTAAATGTAACTCGTTACTACCCACCTCTGATTTGGAATCCATTATATCATTACAGAAGGACTTGGATAGCATACAGGCTTGGGCAGACTTGTGGCAGATGAAATTTAATGTCAGAAAATGTAAAGTATTACACATAGGAAGTAATAATGTTAGGTTTGAATACACAATGGGCAGTTGGAAAATCGAGAGTACACCTTATGAGAAGGATTTAGGAGTCATAGTGGACTTTAAGCTATCGACTTCCCGACAGTGTTGCCATTAAGAAGGCTAACAGAATGTTAGGTTATATAACACGGTGTGTGGAGTACAAGTCCAGGGAGGTTATGCTCAACTTTTATGATGCACTGGTGAGGCCTCATTTTGAGTACTGTGTGCAGTTTTGGTCTCCAGGCTATAAAGAGGACATAGCAGCGCTAGAAAAGGTCCAGAGAAGAGCGACTAGGCTGATTCCAGGGCTGCAGGGGTTGAATTATGAGGAAAGGTTAAAAGAGCTGAGCCTATACAGTTTAAGCAAAAGAAGATTAAGAGGTGACATGATTAAAGTGTTTAAAATTATGAAGGGAATTAGTACAGTGGATCAAGACTGTTATTTTAAAATGAGTTCATCAAGAACACAGGGACACTGTTGGAAACTTGTTAAGGGTAAATTTCGCACAAACATTAGGAAGTTTTTCTTTACACAAAGAAAGATAGACACTTGAAATAAGCTACCAAGTAGTGTGGTAAACAGTATGACTTTAACCTTTTAACCGCCAACTCCCTAAATATTCCCCATGCCAGGAGAAATCTGAACAATTTTCGTTTTTTTACTTTACATTTATTCAAGCAGTATTTACCTGCTGAAATACCTGCTGAAATGTTTCAAATAAATGGTCAATCAAAGGACGTAGCTTGAACAAGCGGTCACGGTTTGGATCTTTCATATCTGGCTCAGATAATGGGCAGCAGTCCAGTTGAGATGGTGGGGATACACCCACTCATCGCCATCATCCGATGCGTTGTCATTCACAGTATCATGCAGCGCACGTTGCTGATCATCATTGTCGCTAAAATCTTCTTCAGAACTGCTACAATCATGATCAGAATTATTGTCCAAAATCGCCTGCAAAACCTCACTTGAAGTCAGTTTACGTTTCGCCATATTCACAGCTTTCACTTTCGAATCACATCACGTGATCGGCCAATACAAGCGCAGAGTTGTCGAAATACAACGTAGTAATAATACCCATGCCAAACTGTCAGTTATACTACGTGCCAGGCATTCACATAACCACAGGCAAATGTGCCAGATAATTCCGGCAGTAAGGCGTCAGCAATAAAGCTACGATGCCGGATATATCCGGCAGAGGGCGGTTAAGGGGTTAAGGACTTCCAAAGCTCGACTTAATGTTTTTTTGGAAGAAATAAGTGGATAGGACTGGCAAGCTTTGTTGGGCTGAATGGCCTGTTCTCGTCTAGAGTGTTCTAATGTTCTAACTCAATGTTTAGAATTGTCAATAAACCACCATTGTCTCAGCTGATTTAGTATTATTGCTCTATGGTAGTCATGCAGGTCTGGGATTGCCATACGTCCCATGGGACTGAGTCTTAACATATTAGATCTGCAGTCATATGAAAAAGTTTGGAAACCCCTCTTAATTCTTTGGATTTTTATTTATCATTGGCTGAGCTTTCAAAGTAGCAACTTCCTTTTAATATAGGACATGCCTTATGGAAACAGTAGTGTTTCAGTAGTGACATTAAGTTTATTGGATTAACAGAAAATGTGCAATATGCATCATAACAAAATTAGACAGGTGCATAAATTTGGGCACTCCAACAGAGATATTACGTCAATACTTAGTTGAGCCTCCTTTTGCAAATATAAGAGCCTCTAGACACCTCCTGTAGCCTATGATGACTGTCTGGATTCTGGATGGAGGTATTTTTGACAATTCTTCCATACAAAATCTCTCCAGTTAAATTTGACGGCTGCCGAGCATGGACAGCCTGCTTCAAATCATTCCATAGATTTTCGATGATATTCAAGTCAGGGGACTGTGACGGCCATTCCAGAACATTGTACTTCTCCCTCTGCATGAATGCCTTTGTAGATTTCGAACTGTCTTTTGGGTCATTGTCTTGTTAGAATATCCAACCCCTGCATAACTTCAACTTTGTGACTGATGCTTGAACATTATCCTGAAGAATTTGTTGATATTGGGTTGAATTCATCCGACCCTCAACTTTAACAAGGGTCCCTGAACTAGCTACATAGCCCCACAGCATGATGGAACCTCCACCAAATTTGACAGTAGGTAGCAGGTGTTTTTCTTGGAATGCGGTGGTGTTCTTCTGCCATGCAAAGTACTTTTTTTATGACCAGATAACTCAATTTTTGTCTCATCAGTCCAAAGCACTTTGTTCCAGAATGAATCTGGCTTGTCTAAATGAGCATTTGCATACAACTTGCGACTGTGTTTGTGGCGTGAGCGCAGAAAGGACTTCTTTCACATCACGCTGCCATACAGTTGTTCTTTGTGCAAGTTGCACTGAATTGTAGAATGATGTACAGATGCATCATCTGCAGCAAGATGTTCTTGCAGGTCTTTGGAGGTGATCTGTGGGTTGTCTGTAACCATTCTCACAATCCTACGCAGATGCCGCTCCTGTATTTTTCTTGGCCTGCCAGACCTGGGTTTCACAGCAACTGTGCCTGTGGCCTTCCATTTCCTGATTACATTCCTTACAGTTGAAACTGACAGTTTAAACCTCTGAGATCGCTTTTTGTAGCCTTCCCCTAAACCATGATACTGAACAATCTTTGTTTTCAGATCTTTTGAGAGTTGCTTTGAGGATCCCATGCTGTCACTCTTCAGAGGAGAGTCAAAGGGAAGCACAACTTGCAATTGACCACCTTAAATACATTTTCTCATGATTGGACACACCTGTCTATGAAGTTAAAGGCTTAATGAGCTAATCGAACCAATTTGGTGTTGCAAGTAATCAGTATTGAGCAGTTACATGCATTTAGATTTTTGCACAGCCAGTTTTTCACATTTGATTTAATTTCATACAGCCAAATTCTGCTTCACTAAAAATTTTTGTTCGGAAAACACCCCAGTACTCGGATGTTCCTAGGAAATGAAAGACATACCACGGTTATTTTTTTTGTTAAAATTAAATTATTATGCAGGCTGAGAGGGGTTCCCAAACTTTTTCATATGACTGTATTTATTCTGGGCTTACTGCTTTTCCAAATAAAGTTAAATTAGGGCTGTCAAAGTTAACGCGTTAATAATGAGTTAACACACTCTAACTATAACGCCGTTAAAAATATCAGTGCCGTTAACGCAGGTTCTTTTTGACCCTGCGAAATTCCCTTGGATCAAGCTGAGCCTGCAAACTGAATGCATGTCACTCTAGCCTTCAAGTTATTTCTCATAAAAGTCACTCCATATTCCTAATTGTTGCACAATGGAAAAAGGTCCATTAAATGGGAAGTTCAGTTTCAAAACTTTGCCTGATGGCTCACTCGATAAAAAATAAGGTTGTGTGTAGTTACTGTAAAGCTGAATTTAGTTATCACCGGAGTACAAGCAGCTTAAAATGTCACATGCAAGCCAAGCATCCATTTTACACTAATAGCATTAGTCCGGGTAATATGCAACAGACCACGCTTGACAGTGTTTGGCAGAAACCAATGGATGCGTCAACCTCCAGCAAATTAACGGTAGCAATTGCTAAATTTATTAGCCACAACATGCAGGCCGATTTACATAGTGGAGGACGAAGGTCTGCACGACATAATTCGGATCGCGTCCAATGACCTAACTTATGAATTACCCTCGAGAGCCATAGTCGTAACTAGTATACATGAGCTGTATGATTCGGAGAGGGCAAAACTAGCTAAGGAGTTGGAGTTCACGGAGACAGTCGCCCTTACTGGTGACTACTGGACATCACTTGAAAATCATAGTTACCTCGGGGTTACAACCCGTTATATCGATGAACAGTGGAAACTGCATTCACATGCTTTGACGGTCATGAAAACATCAGAGAGACATCATGCCGAAACATGTGCTGAACATTTTATGGATGTAGCAAAGCAGTGGAACATTGAGAATAAAGTAAGCACACTCAGTACAGATAGTGCACGAAATTTAATTTCAGTGGCGAGACAGCTGCCTTTTGAACACTTGCCATGCATTGCGCACAGCGTTCAACATTCTGTCACAATGTCTCTGTAGAATAGTGCATTTGACGGCGCATTTTCTAAATGCCGAAAGGTGGTGGGGTACTTCAAGCACAGTCCATCAAATACTGCAGAACTTAAGAAACAGCAAGTCGTGCATGGCCTGAAGACTGAGACACTCGTACAAGACTTGCCGACTAGATGGAACTCCACTCTGGAGATGGTGAAGCGTGTGTGAAGAAACGAACAACCACTAAGAGATGCACTAGCCCTACATAAAACTAACGCGGTTATGCCAACAAATGCTTAGCTGGAGAAACTTCAGAAGCTGGAGGCATTGCTCGAGCCCTGCAGGTAATACACCCATTTTTTTTTGTCTTCTAGCAATCTCGCACACTGTTATTGAAATATGTGCATCTCCATCGATCATTAAGTACTCATAGTTGGGAGTGTGGAGTCTCTTACTTTAGTGGCAGGTTCTTTTTTCATACTGTCGGCTATTTGGCCAGTCCTTTAACATATGGTTGTCATAAGTCGGATTGATGTTTATACCATTTTGTATGTAGTAAATATGAGTGGACCAAATTTTCTGAAGGGATGTTCATCTTTTGTGATACAGTACACAATGTTCACTTTGATTTTAAGAACCTCCTCATTAACTTTTATTTTTTTTGTGTGTCATTAGCAGCAATTGCAGATGACGACATGTCATGTGTTGATTTTTTTTTTTTTTGTATTTTTTTTTGTTTTCTGAAAACCTATGCTTATATGTTATTTCATTTTAAAATCAGGTTTCCAGTAATGTACGGCATTGTGCCTGCCAACATTTCTCCCGATGCTTATTAGTACCTGCAAAACATTGGATTGATCATAAAAAAAATACAGGGAAATCTTTTAGCCACTGTGTGTTAAACTGGTATGTTTTTTGTGTCAGATAATTGGATTGGGAGGGGGGCTTCTCATCCTCTACTCATTGCCTATTCTCTCCTGTGAATATTGTGATATTACATTACAGTACTTCCATTACTGAAGAAGATGATCTGCTGTGGCAACCCCTAACGGGAGCAGCCGAAAGAAGAAAACATTATAGTACATCCGCAAAGAATGTTTTTAATTGCAAATTCGATAAAAAAAAAAAAAAAAACACAGCTGAGGTGTGGTAATTGATTGCTGGCATCCTCAAAGAAGAGATACAGCAACCAGTGCAAGCTGCAACATCAGAACCCCCAAATAAGAAAGCATCTCTGTTAGTGGCTTCAGAGTAGGAATCTGATGAGGAGGAGGAGGACTGTATTCAAAAATGTCAGGAGCACTATAAAGCATAGCTTGTCATCAGCATGGAGGTTTGCCCCCTAAAGTGGTGGTCCACACATGCTCTGATATACAAAACGCTAGCTTGCCTTGCCTCTAAGTACAGTACTTGGCAACACCTGCCACAACAGTGCCTTGCAAGAGGTTGTTTTCACTCTTTGGGCATATTATGCAGAAAAAGCGAGCTGCCTTGTCCTCTGGAAATGTGAGCAAACTTTTATGTTTAAGCAACTGGCTTGGTTTAATAAAGTAGAAATAGTGTATTATTCATAATAATCCTAAAGGCCAATCTGCTGTTTCTGCTGAGAAACTAACTTGGCTAGCTAGTTTAACAATTTTGAATCGTATTCTGTTTATAAAATCCTGTTTCTGGAGTTTTTGTATTGCTTTTGAGTGAGATTTATAAAGCATTATTGAGAAATACATGGAGACTGCAGTATGAGACTACATGTCTTAAATATATGTCATCTGTTTTACAATATAAGTCTAATTGTTTGTTTTCTATGTTCAGTATTGCACAGCCCTAGAGTATCTATATATATATATATATATATATATATATATATATAAAATCCCTATGTGCGTCCAGGTGTCCGTGTGTGGGTGTCTTCTGATGAAGTGCGCATGTGCGGGGCACGGTGCAAAGCGCGATATTACTGTCAGAGAAAGTTAGAGGCGTTTTACGGAAATACAAACCAGTATTACTGCGAGAGGAAATTAAAGGTACACAATACAGTGACGCATATTACAGCCACATACAAACCAGTATTACTGTCAGAGGAGATTAAAGGCATGTTACCGACGGGCACGCCTGTATTACCGGCAGAGAAAATTAAAGGTATATTACGGACGTACAAGACAGTATCCTTCAATAAGGGCGCGCACAAAAAGGCGAGCCTCAAAAGGGCGACCTCAATTGGGCGCAGCCAATAAAGGCGCGCGTAAATAAAGATCTGCACCTTTGTTGCTCTTCACATATTCCAGAGCCATTTGAACTAAATTATCTACAAACGCCTTTATTTGCCCTTTTGAAGCTCACCTTTTTGTGCGCACCCTTATTGAATAGAGCCGTACAAGACAGTATTACTGTCACAGAAAATTAAAGACACACAATACATGGCGGCAGCCCACGAAGAGCGGTCAGCTCAGCAAGTAAACATCAACAAAAGAAAGGCTGAAAGAGAGAAGAATACGACCAACAAAAAGAATGAGGTCAAAGTCCCTTGCCATTTAATATAGACTGCTCCTACTAATGTTTATGCACTACTGTTCTAGCGCCCGTTATTGTAACGGCTAAATGACTAGTGAGTGAATAAAGCCTCCTCACAGTTGAAGCTTTCTCTTTATTTCCTCTTGTTCCAGTCACCTGAACACATGAAGTACATTTATATGCTATTATGTTGTGTCTATTTTTCTTAATATGGTCTGATTGGACTTAAAAATCTTTGTGGTAAAATTTCAACATTAAAAATAAATACATCTGTCTCTCTGTCCATGTGAAACAACTCTGCTCCCAGTGGAGCAATTTTGTTGAAACTTGGCAAACTTATTCTTCAAAGAAATATTTGAATAGTTTAACTTTCATTGAGATCTCAAAATGTGCTGTACAAAGCTTTGACATTTCTAAACCTCACATTGAAAAGCATTGAAAAGATTTGCAGACTTGTCCATCCTAAAACTGAGTAACATTCTGTGCGACTTCAATTATGGATTAATATAAAAATTTAATTCAAGGGAGATCATTTTCTATATTTTCTTCTCATATTTTTCTGATGACAGCTTCCAATGGCAATACGGATTCCCAAAACAAATCAATGAAATGTTTCGGCAAGTAGTATTTTTTGCACCATAAGACGCACCTGACCATTAGACGCACCTAGGTTTAGAGGAGGAAAACAAGAAAAAAAATATTCTGAACCAAATGGTGCACTAATATGTTTAATAAAATATAGCAGAATAATATTTCAACCATGTAAATTCAACAGCGGTATTAAGAAACATCATCACTGTCATTAACAAATAAGGAGAGACTTTAAGGTTCAAGCATTCTTCTAGTTTTATGGAAACCTCAAGAACTCCTCATCGCTAGTGTCAGAATTTATTAAGCTCAGTTGCTCACAATCACTTTGCAGCATCACGTACCTATCATCACGCGACATAACCTGTCCAAAGCCACCAGGGGACAAAGCACGTTTGGACCAATGCTCCCTGAAGTTATATCGCCAGTCTAGTCCCATCTATATTTGTAATGCCACAAAGCCCTTCATCTCGTGTTTTGTTGTGGGTTTCCAGTTTGAAAAATGAGAATGCGGTGCAAGCACAGCCCTCGATTCAAGAAATTGCTCTGCATACCTGTTTGTCTTGTCTGACAGTAGCTGAAAGGCAGCTTCAGGAAAGAACAGCCTGAAGTAGTCCAGCGGCTGGTAATCTATCGAGTCCAGAGTCCAACTCAGTGATAATGCGCTTCGCTCCCTCATGAGATGTAGACGCTATCTTGCCTTTGTTTATATTTGTTTAGATTTCGCAACTCACTCACACGGAAGGATTAGATGCCGAGTCAATGAGTCTAACATTCCTCCAAGCACAGAGGGAATGCCTGTAACGTAACAGTGAGTTTTGTCGCCCTCTAGCCCTGGATGTCGACTTTTGTCAGGTATTACACATCATGGTCTGTGATGCAATATTCGCACCATAAGACGCACAGACATTTCCAACCTTCTTTTGGGGAAAAAAAAGTGCGTCTTATGGTGCAAAAAATACGGTACATAAGTATCGTGCTGCTTGAGGAAAGTTAGTAAAGACATAAAAGTAAAAAGTCACTTATCTTGTGTTCAGTATTTGTTATACTAAATACAACCTCATGGCTGCATTATCTGCACATTATAATGATCTAGTATTTCTCTGACACAATAAATTATTGGCAATGCTTGAGCTGAACTATGCCATGGTCTGAAGCAACCAACAGTTTCACGTTGAGACTTGAAAGAGACTTGTTTATTTTCAGAATTTCAACCTACAATTGTCCAAGTTGCCTACCGAAGTAATTTTCTTACTCTGTAAGTAATCTTCCAGAGCTTTATGGTGAATTATGTGTCTTGGTCATTGCACATATATATTTTTTTTAATCTCAGGTTTGTGATTAACTGTTGTGTATGTTGATGTAACTTACAATTGGAGAGTCACAAAAATTGCAGTCATATTCTTTGTATGTATGCATACGTGGACAATAAATCTGATTCTGATAAACACTGTTAACAAGGCAGAACAGCAAAAAGAATGGAGGAAGTAAGCATGGAAAATTAAGCTGCTGTTACTGTGTGAAAGGAGAAAATTGTGCTTTTATTGGCTATTGTGTTCAGGATGGTCAAATATAAAAGTTCAAGTATTACAAATTGAACGTGTTTCAGTAACATAAGCTCAAAAACCAGGCTTCGAAGAGGATGATTTTGCTATAGATATTTGAATAGAAACCCATCCAGGGCTGATTTCTGCATTGTACGTAATGCTGCAGGGAGAAGCTCCAGCCCCATGTGATTCCAAGATGGATTAGATAGTCTTAAAAGTGAAAGAATGGAAGTTAGGTTACGTATAACTGATAGATTGAGAGTGGATGTTTTCATTACATAGGTGATTCTTACAAAGTTAAAGTGAGCAGGACTTAATTCACATTAAAAAGATAAAATGAGAATATGCACTGTTGTGCATTATTGGTACGAGTCCTGAGAGGAGTATTGAGCACAATAGAATGAGAAAGTTCAACAACGTTATTTCAAGAATTCCAGTGGGCTAATGATGAGTGAGCAAGAAGTTAAGACACAGAAGGGTATAAACATTAAAACTTACTATTTTCAAGGAAGATTAGCGCTCTTAATTTTTTTGCAATGAGCAGATCTTATGGCAGAATTAAAACTTTTTCTTGTTAAATTAATGAAAGATCTAATTGATTGTCTAGAATACATTTGTGTGGTCTGCTTGACATTCAAGACATGGTAAATACTTATTTTTCAGTTGTGCTTTTAAGTACTACATTTAAACTTAAAGAAATATTCAGGTCATTTAAGAAAATGTTTCAGTATTTGTTAACAAGAGTAATAAATTGAAATGGGAAACAATGTTTTTCAAGTAACCTCCTGCAGTCTAATGATGTTCTGTTGGGTTGACTAGTGTCTCCACTTTGTGATGATATGGTTGGGGGCAGAATCATTCAGGATCAATTTCTACTTTGTACTTGTTGCTGGCCCCTTTGTGACCCTGACCAGTTAAAAATTTGTGAATAGAAAATTATGGTTATTATATAATTTTATCTGTTTCCAAATTATTCAGTAAATATTACTATCTTTAAAATGTTATACATTTAATGTGTTTTTTGATTTTTCCACTGTGAGATATATCTATAAACATATTAACCATTTAACAGTTAACATACACTGTAGCTGCGTGCGTTTGAGGGTTTTTAAATAGTTCAAAATAGTTCAAATGAGGCCACCAGACAAGCATTCCAGCAATTAGCATGACTGAGGGAAACTTATTCTGATATTCTGCTTGAGGATTAAGTATCTAGGTTACATTTCTTAAGGTTTCTATATGTTGTCTCCGCATCAATGTACATAACGGTCAGACAACTACAGTGCATCCGGAAAGTATTCACAGCGCATCACTTTTTCCACATTTGCTATGTTACAGCCTTATTCCAAAATGGATTAAATTCATTTTTTTCCTCCGAATTCTACACACAACACCCCATAATGACAACGTGAAAAAAGTTTGAGGTTTTTGCAAATTTATTAAAAAAAAAAAAAAAAACTGAGAAATCACATGTACATAAGTATTCACAGCCTTTGCTCAATACTTTGTCGATGCACCTTTGGCAGCAATTACAGCCTCAAGTCTTTTTGAATATGATGCCACTAGCTTGGCACACCTATCCTTGGCCAGTTTCGCCCATTCCTCTTTGCAGCACCTCTCAAGCTCCATCAGGTTGGATGGGAAGCGTCGGTGCACAGCCATTTTAAGATCTCTCCAGAGATGTTCAATCGGATTCAAGTCTGGGCTCTGGCTGGGCCACTCAAGGACATTCACAGAGTTTTCCTGAAGCCACGCCTTTGATATCTTGGCTGTGTGCTTAGGGTTGTTGTCCTGCTGAAAGATGAACCATCGCCCCAGTCTGAGGTCAAGAGTGCTCTGGAGCAGGTTTTCATCCAGGATGTCTCTGTACATTGCTGTAGTCATCTTTCCCTTTATCCTGACTAGTCTCCCAGTTCCTGCCACTGAAAAACATCCCCACAGCATGATACTGCCACCACCATGCTTCACTGTAGGGATGGTATTGGCCTGGTGATGAGCGGTGCCTGGTTTCCTCCAAACGTGACGCCTGGCATTCACACCAAAGAGTTCAATCTTTGTCTCATCAGACCAGAGAATTTTCTTTCTCATGGTCCGAGAGTCCTTCAGGTGCCTTTTGGCAAACTCCAGGTGGGCTGCCATGTGCCTTTTACTAAGGTGTGGCTTCCGTCTGGCCACTCTACCATACAGGCCTGATTGGTGGATTGCTGCAGAGATGGTTGTCCTTCTGGAAGGGTCTCCTCTCTCCAAAGAGGACCTCTGGAGCTCTGACAGAGTGACCATCGGGTTCTTGGTCACCTCCCTGACTAAGGCCCTTCTCCCCCGATCGCTCAGTTTAGATGGCCAGCCAGCTCTAGGAAGAGTCCTGGTGGTTTTGAACTTCCTCCGCTTACGGATGATGGAGGCCACTGTGCTCATTGGGACCTTCAAAGCAGCAGAAAATTTTCTGTAACCTTCCCCAGATTTGTGCCTCAAGACAATCCTGTCTCGGAGGTCTACAGACAATTCCTTTGACTTCATGCTTGGTTTGTGCTCTGACATGAACTGTCAACTGTGGGACCTTATATAGACAGGTGTGTGCATTTCCAAATCATGTCCAATCAACTGAATTTACCACAGGTGGACATCTCAAGGATGATCAGGGGAAACAGGATGCACCTGAGCTCAATTTTGAGCTTCATGGCAAAGGCTGTGAATACTTATGTACATGTGCTTTCTCAATTTTTTTATTTTTAATAAATTTGCAAAAATCTCAAGTAAACTTTTTTCACGTTGTCATTATGGGGTGTTGTGTGTAGAATTCGGAGGAAAAAAATGAATGTAATCCATTTTGGAATAAGGCTGTAACATAACAATATGTGGAAAAAGTGATGCGCTGTGAATACTTTCCGGATGCACTGTATATGCCATTAATGCCTATCTGTCTAACAGTTCATGTTTATTTCTAGCTATCTAACTTCAATCTAAGGATTATTCTACTTTCACACAAAGTAAACATTACAAACATTCCATTTTCTTTATCTTATAGAGGTTAAACTGAATCTTCTATTAACTATGTTAAACTACATTATGTTCAAGTTCAAAACTAAGGTAAATCATACATTTTATTTATGCAGCGTCTTTCCAGTGCTCGAAGCATTACACATTAAGTTAAAGGATTTGGCTCTTACATACACATTAAGATTGTTACATATAGCATTTCATCCTCCTGGATTTAAAATTGTGGAACGTTTTGTCATATTTAATATTGTAGAATAGTTTTTGTCTGTCAGTAAATTAATACTGTAGTTCAGAATTTAAAATTATTAAAAGAATACTCCACCCAAAAATGTTTTTCTTTAATATATTACTTACCCCATGCACTTTGTAATACGTGCTGAGAAAAATATTTGATCTCATGTTTGAGATTTCAGAATGAAGAGAAGTTAAGTTTATGACGTAATTGCAGCCAATAGTGACAAGTGCTTTACCATGGCAAACAATGTGAAAAATGTTGTGGAAAATAGAAAAAAGTATGTTACTTGTGTTGCATAACCCGCTTCTTTGCCATCCAGTCAGTTGCTCAAAATGTGCAAAATCAAGTTTTTCTTATAAAATATTGTTAGTTACTTCCGGATTTATAGGTGCAGACATAAACATGAAACCTCTAGACTCACGGGAATGACTTTTTCAAAATCCTGTCTCTCCCCCTCATTCATTGATCAAGGCTCCTGCCTTTAATTCAAAAACTGATTTCCATGAGGCTTTACGTAGGTAAGGTGGGTTGGGAGCAAGCACATGAAGCTTTAGGTTTCCTATATTTGATGAAATTGATAATTCAAGAAGTAACTATTAAACAATATTTTTGCAAGAAAGCCTATGCTTTCAGCAAACGATTGGATTACAGACATGTGGATTATGTGACATGACTAACAAGATGTTTTGTCTTTTTTCCCATCAACGATATTCACATTACTGTATTTCCCATTGTCACTATTGACTTCTGTTACATCATAATCTTCTTTCTCTCCCATTCTGCATGAAAACATGACATTAAACTTTTTGTTTCAGCCACCATTGCATAATATATTGAATAAGTAGCATTTTCAAAAAATATAATTTTTGGGTGGAGTATTCCTTTTATATATTTGGTAATGCAATGCTACACAGACACTAGCATGGTAAATGTATTCTGATGATAGCCATCCAGTTTAAACTTAGTCTAAGTTTTTATATGCTTTTTATAACATTTTACTTAGTAAATGTCATTTTTACTTAATAAAATAGATGTAGTAAGTTCAAATTTTTTTTGTGAACATGACTAGGAAAAAGGAAATTTTGTAGTTACAAGTTAAACTGCATAAATATTTTCATGTTCATGCCCAAACAGGAGCATAAAATGTTTTTGTAAGTGATGAGCTAAATGTTTTTCTGTTTTAACTGTTATGTAAGTGGAGCATACCTTACAGATCTTTAGGAGACAAAGTTGTGTTATTTCTGCTGATAACTAATATGTGAAAAGTAAGGTAGCAAATTGAAGTGATACAAGTTTTTGGAATGCTGAAAGAAGCTGCTGAAAACCAAGTAGCCATCTATAGTTTATTTTCTGTTGCAATTGGCATTCATTGTTTTCTTTGGCATTTTTAAAAAATATTGTCCTCTTTTCTTTTAGGTACAAATTATACCATGACAAACGGAGGAAATATAAACAGCTCAACTCATTTACTGGACTTTCTAGATGAACCCATTCCAGGAGTTGGTACATATGATGACTTCCATACCATTGACTGGGTCAGAGAAAAATGCAAAGATAGAGAGAGACATAGAAAGGTATTTGCTTTGATGTGGGAAATAATGTCATATATTTCTAACCAGAAAAGATAATTACTGCTACTTCAATTCCCATCAAACAATAATATAATAAAGGAATAATGTCATAGTATTTAGTCAAAAATGCAAGTGCCTACCTTGATTTTCCCTTGGGGACAAGTAAAGTTTATCTGTCTTATAAGTCAAGATATATTAGGGAACAAAATTAATTGGCCTTTCATTTGTCAGTTATTTCTGTTTTTCTGTTATTTTATTAAACTTGTATACTCTAAAAGCAGGAGCTATAGGTTAAGAATACTTATGTAATCACTTTTTTTTTTTTCAAATATTTTTTTAAAAGAAACATCTATATATTAAACATACAAGTGTAATTTAAACCAACTTCATTGCCTTTACACAAGATATGTTTTATTTCCAGTGCCCATTTTCTGTTTGACACTTGTCTCCTTAAACATACTTTGAAGCTGGGCAAAGCTTAGCAAATATCCTGTAATTCCCAAACATCAGTTAAAGGAAGAAATTAGACTTTCATTACAAAATTGTTTTGGTTGTTTTCTGAAGGTAATTGTTATTATAAGGTTATAGGAAGCCAGAATCTTTCCTCACAAAACTGAGCACTAAACATCACCCAACACCAATTGGGATTGCAATTCACTCTAAGGACACCATAACCTCACACTTACTCAGGCAATTTAGAAACCACAACTAACCTAGCATGCAAATGAAAACTATTGAATCCAGAATGCTGCAACATTGTGAAACATTATTATCAGGTGCAATGGAGACTTGGCCCTCACAGTCTTTTGTATATAATGTTGTTATAGAAAGTCTGTTTCCATGGTTATTACTTATGACCACCAAACCTTTTAAACATTAAAGGGAGTATTCAGTCTGCCTTGTAGCCTGTTATAATATGGAGTTGCTATCACACCTTTCCTTTTAACCAGCACAACTGTTATGACTCAACCGGGGGAAAAAAAACAGATAAAGGTAGCCAATCAATTTTATCTGCTGAAGAAATTCTAGAGTGTCTTTCTGACTGTTGTCTTAATCCTGCTTTAAACCAACAGCAGCATTACTATATAGCATCATTACAGAGTATGGATGGTTACATCCTAATTTATTAATTGTTGATGGGGACTTCAACAAAACATATCTGAGGAGTATTTATCTTAAATATCAGTAGCACTCTGGGTCATTGTTACACCCTGATAAAGGATACCTATTGCACATAACCCCACCTACACCTTGGACAGTCAGCTCACCTATTATTTCTGCCTCCAGCTCACAAGCAGAGATGTTTTAGGAGTCACTATGAAAACTATTTCAATGCTGGACTATAGGAAGAGAAACAGCAGGATTGTCATGATTGTGTAAATTAGAACATGTTAAATCTGAATGCATATATGTAGCAGTTATAAATAGGGCCTGACCAATTAACTCAGGCACTGATATTTGTTCTCTGCATATAAGATTGGTATCTGTTGAAGCAGCATCAATATAAGGATGCTGAAACTCTTCCAAATAAAGCATATTAAGCATATTTATTTATTTACATTAAAGTATAAGGTCTTCCTCTCCCTCAGGATTGTTTTAATAAAACAATTTTAAACCTGTTAAAAAAGTCATTTGTGTTGGTCACATTCCTGAAGTTAATAATTAAACCTCCTTCTGTAACTTATATTCTAACATGCACACTAAAAGAGTTTAGGAGACATTTTGAAAAAGATTCTCTGCGCTCTGCAGTGCGGTTATTTTTAAAAATTATTTAAAAATTTCTTGAGCAGATTGTATAGGGCAGTATGTGTCAGTGTTTATATTGTTCTATATTTTCATATAAGATTACAGTTTGATTAATAACTTAGAAGCAAACCCAGTTATACCAGTGATGATTGATAGTTTTTCCATGCAAGTGTGTTATTTGCTGACATCTTCATGTATTGGTAGCAGTGCACAAGTTGGACTTTGTTTAAAATTGGTTTAGTTTATACCAAGGGAAAGTTGTTAGAAAATTTCTAAATTACACAACCTTTCCACAGAGAATGTTAATATACTGTAATACACCATTCCTAATAAGTCTGCATTACTTCTAGGATGTTGAGTCTGTCATCATTCTACTTTAATTGATCGATAGATTTTTGCTTTACACAAGAAGCTATCAAAAGATACTTGCTTCGATCCATGACATTTCTGCAGGTATTAATTCTGGTTTCTGGAAGAAAAAAAAAATCACAAAAATCATAATTACATAATTGTGAGACAACTATATGCAGACCTAGTCCTAAATAAACATTTACAATCAGAAACCTTAGTTATTCACCTTTCCCTCAGCAATAGAAGTTTGTAGAGCAACATGATTCAAGTGATTGTTCGTATCTTTGGCATTTACGCTATTTATAAAGAGTTACTCAGCAAGAACAGAATGCATTATTTTAAGTGAGCTGTTCAATTTTTTCTTTCAGTAATGCACCTGACCAAATAAGGTGGTTATTTCATAATTTTACAACTCCTTAAATATTTAAAGTATTTTTGAATGAACAACTTTATCATATTTGTGTTTTTTTAATCTTTTATTGAATTTATTAAAAAGCATGTAATGTTCCATACAATCAAGTCAAACTTAACAAAACTAAATTCAATTTAACCTCCATGAGAAAGAGAGGAAGGCCAACAACCAGAGTAGTAAAGAGGGAAAGAAGTCCTTCTCCCCAATATAAATGTTTATTCTAAAATGTTATTGATTAGATTCTCCCAGGTTTTAAAAAAGATTTTAACAGATCCTCTAAGTGAGAATTTGATTTTTTCCAATTTCAAATAGTCTATAACATCAGTTACCTACTGACTAACAGAGGTGGGTTAGGATTCTTCCAGTTGAGCAAGGTAAGTCTACATGCTAATTGTGAAATAAAGGCAATTACAGTTTGTTTCTCCTTGTGCACTTTAAGCCCATCTGGGAGTATACCAAACTCCGCTATTAATGGATTAGGAGTGATTGTGTCTGATAGGCATTTAAAAATTTTTGTCCACAATGATGTTAGTTTGGAACATGCCCAAAATATGTGGCCTAGTGAGGCTGGAGCTTGATTGCAATTTTTGCTGGTTGAATCTTACCCAGGAAATACTTTGGACAATTTTAAACAAGATAAATGTACTTGATAAAATATTTTAAATTGAATAATTGGATGCTTTGCATATATGGAGCTAGAGTGAATTCTTTGCATGGCTGCCTTCCACTCCTTTTCTGAAATATTGAGAGATCCATTTCCTAATATACTCTGTGATCTTTAAAAAGAAGGGACTTTAAAATGGTTTTATATATTATAGACTGATCAGTATCTCTTCTGGAATAGAAACAGGCAGGAGGTGAGAAAAATTGGGCACATTTTATTTAGCAAGTTTGCTAACTTGATGATGGTGGAAAAATTGTGTTGATGGGAAGCTAAATTTGGAGTGTAATTGTGGGATGCAAAGATGTTATTTATATAAATATCCTTAAATGATTTAATCCCATACGTTTTCCAAACATTAAAAACTGTACATTTGAGAGGGTTCAAAATGGTGGTTATCATGTTAGAGGTGCTGCAGATAAAATATTATCTTACTTGAAGTGCTTCCTACATTGGCTGTATATTCTAAGTAAATGAAGGACAATTGGGTTGTTATATTTGATTGGTATTATTGGTCATCATGTGGATCGTTGTGTCCATCCAAGTTGTTTTCTTTTTTTTTTTTCCTTTTTTTTTTTTTTTTAATCTTAATTTCAAAACTTGTTTTGGAGAGAATATTAGATTTTCTATGTTGCTGGGAATGCTTACAGTGTATTTCCAGAAGTTTTCTCTTGTTATGGCTATTTTATTAATTGAATTTAAAACTTAAATATGAATTCCTTTATATTTAGAATGAGAAATATGACATTTGATTTACACAACTGCAAGGCTGGTATCATTACATAGTAACTCTTATATGTCTACTTATAGTACTTTGTTTTACTGAAATCGATCTTTTCCTCTTTCTGGACAGACAGGTTTCAAAATCTCTTTTTTACTTGTAGTAAAGATCAGTATGCTACAATGCACCACATTTGCAGAATTGACCATATCAGTTGTTTTATTCATATGAATGCTTTAACAAGAATTACATATATCATTAAGTCTAAATAAAAAATTATTGGGTATCAAAAAATTGTGATCCTAGATTGTATACTATTAGCAGCATTTCGTTCCAAAAAAAAGTTTTAGAAAACAACAGAGAGCTGGCAAGAGAATATCTGAACTCTGTTTACCTTTGACACAAATGTCTTTGTTAAAATTCAGCAATGTTTTAGTGACAATGTGCGATGTGCCGCTGTCCCATTCAGTAATAAATGGATCAATACCAAAGACCATGTGTATAATTTTTTATCACCTTAAACTTATGAATAATATTTTTATGTTGTCTTGATCTTGATAGCTGCAAATGTCCTAACATTATTTTGATACTGGAATGGCTACATTTTCAAAGAGTTTATAAAAAAAAAAAAAAAAACAAAAGAAAAATTCACTTATATAAAACTAGTCACACTACCTGTTGAAGACAAGTAATAGAATAATTTAAAAATATTTGTTGCTCTATGTGCCACTTCGCGTTTCGGCCGCTCGCACATGGGTAAGCGGATGTACAATTTAAAGAGATTGTTATTTTAATGGGGACTGCTACATATGCATAATATAACTATTTTACATTACAGCAAGCAATTAAGCGTAGTTAAAAATAGTAAAACGTAATAAATTGAAATAAAATTGTTTTACGTTGCGTTAAGAGGTAGTAGTTGAGTTATACGTTTTCTTTCTGTTTGGCTTTGAAATTAACACGTAAATACTTTTTAAACTTCTGTCTTTGATATCTCCGTCTTTTGAAACTATTATTGCTGACAATTTGTCACATGTTGATTTATTATAAATGTGACCGTGATCTTTCGGATTCATATAGAAATCCAAGAAAATTCTTTGTCCGTGTTTTGTAAATACATTTTGTGTAAAGTGCAATACTTTTGGACGTATGGATTTGTATCCATTATTGGCTGTTGAATTTCTAATACGTCCAATTGTTTAACTATTTCGACTCTATGTTGCATTGCTTCTCCGTGATCACAAATATAAACCTGACCGATTAGTAGTTTCTTCAAAATTAAACTTGTAGTAGCTTTAATTGTTTGCGGGACTACAGATTCTTATAGCGTATGGTCCTGAATTGTGTTAATTTACGTTTTGAGCATTGAATGTTGCGAACTTGAAAAGATTATTGTAGATTCGGATATTTTACCTGTAGTGCTTGTGAATTTCACTTTCACCAAACAACAAATCTCTTAATTCTCGCGGATACACCTCTTCACTGGGAAGAAACACTACTTTTCCCTGATGGCAACACGAATTAGACGATCTGCAAGTCTCCAACTTAAACTTTAAAGCCAAACAATATCTACATACTTCTGGCATATCACCTATGTCCATATATATTCAATCTCTTTTTGCTGTTCCATTATTTCACCGAGTAATAATTTCTGTTTGTTAGCGCTGATGCAATCTTTGCTACCAGTTTTTTGAGACTTTCAAATTTTAGTATTTTCATAATCTCTAACCTGCTTTGCATGTGTATCATGCCAACGTTTTTGAACCTCTCTTTCTTCTTCACTTAGTCGTTGACATGTCATCTAGAACGTATAAAATTATTATCCAGAAAAGGACAAAATAGATAGTATGTCTAAAAATACTGTCCAGAAAAGCTTCTTTAAAGGATGAAAGAGGACTTTTCATAAATGACTTTAAATTAGGAAAACGTAAAAATTTGTAAGATCTGAGAGCACAGGAACTGTGTCTGAAAAAAGCATTCACACGAATGAGAGTTGAGTGGACCGTAGGCATGTTTGAAAATGGTTGAGAGGAGGGTGGGACTTCACAAAATCTCTTGGCAAAAAGTCTCGTCTCAAGATTTCCTTTTATAATAGAGAGATGTGTTTAAACTTCATGAGTTGTAGATATATTTTTTTTCATTAAAATTTTATATTTGATCTTGCCTGAACATCTGTTTGTTCTAAAGTTATTTTTTTTTTTTGCCGGTCTGCTTAAATAAGTCCAGTGATAAACACCTTTCTTTCTTTTGCTTGTGGTGCACACTTATTTACTTTAGTAGATTCTTCTTGAATTATGAGATTGAAATCTGAGACTTGTATTTTTCTGTACACAGTAAAATAATTTGTGTCACTTATTCATTTCTTACTAATAATAATAATATAATGAAATAAAAGCTCAGTGTATTAAGAAATGTTTTATTTCCGTATAATTTACAAAATAGAAATAACTTTTTTTTTTTGAATATGTATACTTTTTTTTTTTTTTAACTCTTTTATGGCTAATTTTTTTTTGTTTCTTTTCTCCCAGGGCTGAATATTTTTCCAAAAACTAACATTTTTTAAAAATGAACACAAAGCAATTGTTTAACATATCAAATCAACAAAAAATATTTACTTTTGACAAATGTTACTGTCTTGCATGTTGTATGAGCCTGCATACTATATGATTTCACATACATATCACATACATTTTACACAGCAAAGTCCTGCAAAGTCTGATCTCACTCAAAGCAGCCAATTTCAGTCATTGCCACATTATACTGCTTACAATATGTGTTGCTTTGGTGCCTACTTTTCAATTGTCTGTTGCTGCACTTTCTCACATATATTGTTAGTGTGTACTGTAGAGAGACAAGTCACCTGTTTGCCATCATGCCATGCCACTGCCACCAAGTTTTCTGCCCGCATGAAAACCGTATTGTCACCTCTTTTCATCTTCAGCCTGTCTGGCTTCAACTGTGAAGTCATATGTCTCCTGTTCACCCTCACTGTGCCTCAAGCTCCAATTCCTCTGCTCTGTAGCTCCATGAACAATTCTGGGCATGTATAAAAAATTGTCCAAATGTACACAACATGATCCAAATGTTCATAGCCCTGAAGCAGCTCCAGCACAACCTGACTTGTCAAGGGACAGTTCTCTCTTTGAAAGAAATACTTTCCTGTATATGTAATTACTTTCAGGCAGAAACCAGTGTTTGCTTCTGCCAGTACAAAATCCTTTATGCCATACTGTGTGGGCTTGTCTGGCATATATTTGCAGAAAAAAAGGTGTCCCTTTTATTTTTATCATAGATTCATGCACAGACAAATCACAGCCAGGCTGATAAAATTGTTTCTATGTTGGTTCCACAATGTCAAGCAGGGGCTGAACTTTATGCATGGTGTTATAGCCTGGCTCACCCCATGGGATTTGCTTCTGTTTATTACAGAAGTGAATAAAACTTTGCGGCATCACGTACCTATCATCACGCTGCATAACCTGTCCAAAGCCACCAGGGGGACAAAGCACGTTTGGACCAATGCTCCCTGAAGTTATATCACCAGTTCTGTCCCATCTCTATTTGTAATGCCACAGCGCGCTTCATCTCATCTTTTGTTGTGGGTTTCCACTTTGAAAAATGAGAATGCGATGCAAGCACAGCCCGCGATTCAAAAAATTTCTCAGCCTACCTGTTTGTCTTTTTTGACAGTAGCTGAAAAGCAGCATCAGGAGAGAGCAGCCTGAAGTAGTCCAGCGGCTGGTAATCTGTCGTGTCCAACAGTAAGCCATGCCGTCTTGTGAAGTCCGGTAGCCAGTTCGGCTCCCATGGATCAATGTCTGTGTATTCCTCCCACGCGAACCTTGCTGTAGATACATTGGCTGCGTGAATGTGCTCAGCTGGCGCGGCATCCGCTGGTGTCCGATCAGCTGATGCCAGCTTCTCACTCTCTTGCTCGATCTCCTGATCACTGTCAATAAAATCCGATTCTGAAAAATCAGATTCCGACTCCGCGATAATGTGCAAAACGTTGTCTGTCAAGTGTTTTCTTTTCTGCACTCGCTTCGCTTCCTTGTGACATGTCGATGCCATCTTGCCATTGTTTACATTTCGCAACTTACGCACACGCAAGGATTAGTTGCCGAGTCAACGAGTCTAACATTCCTCCAAGCACAGAGGGAGGAATGCCTGTGACGTGACAGTGAGTTTTGTCACCATTAACAGCTGATTGTCGCCCTCAACCCCTCCTGTCGACAAAAGTCGACATCCACCCGAAAAGAGTTAAGGATGAGTGTCAACATGCTTTAAATAGGTCACATTTATTTTCTAATGGAAAATCCTAAACCATCATCAGACTACATTTAATTAAATGACTTTATACCTGCTTAGACTGATTGTATTAGTTTTGGATGTACAGTAATTTATTACACAGCATTTCTTTATAAAGCCAGCAAATTAACAGTTTTTGATAATTATACTATTGTCAATATAATACTTGTATTCTATTCTAAGTTCACAAGTCCTGTGTATTGTTTAGCTGTACAGTACATTTTCCTTCCAAATTTGGAATTACTGAGTTTCACCAGCCTTAGAATCTTTCTGGAAAGTTGCTGGAGATTTAACTTTATTGTATTCCTGTAGTTCAAATTTGTTGATGTAATGTATTAAACATGTTCAGAGGTGAATATGTTACATTTTAATACATTTTTCAGTGGTCTGCTTGCAAAATGTATTACACTATAACATTTTAAAAATTCTCACATAAAATACTAAGAAACATGACTGCAACTTCCATCAAATACTTGACTTGATACTTCCATGCCAAAAGTGATATTCTGTGCTCAAAAATTGTTTTGCTTTTGCCTTTATGCTTTTTACAGAAATGCATTCCATTGTCAGTCCGTGAACCGTTCTTTCTGCTTCACATTTTTTTTCATCTTCCATTTCTAATTTTATTAAATGACTCATCTGTTTTTTATTATCTGCCCAGATGACTAGTCCTTGTTTTAAATCTTCTCATATGTGTAGTCCTTGCATTGTTTCATTTGACAGTAATAATCTTTCTGTAGTGCCTTTTGTTAATGCTCACAGGGCTTTATTGAATAAGAATACAATGATACAACATGCAGACAAATGTTACATTGACCTTCTCTTTGTATAAACCTTCAGATTAACAGTAAGAAGAAAGAATCTGCGTGGGAGTTCACTAAAAGCTTATATGATGCATGGTCAGGATGGCTAGTTGTAACACTAACAGGCTTGGCATCAGGTAAGAACGCAGCTTTGGTAATTGCAATACTAACATTTAATTTTGTCAATCGGTAATTTTAAGGATAGTAACATCTACACTTACTGCATTGTGTGTGTGTGCATATGAATATAGTATAACAATAAACAGAGAATGTACTAATCATTCCATACAAGAATGATGCCAAAGAAGGCAAAGGGAGAACAAAAAACACAAATAGGCTTTCCTTTGCAAAAGTGGTACAAAGTACAAACATATCTTACAAAGACCTTCACACTGTATAAAACTTAAGACTAATAATAAGAATATAGAATCTCTGTGGGAGTTCACAAAAAGGTTATGTGATGCATGGTCTGGGTGGCTTGTTGCAACACTAATGGGCTTGACAGGTATTAAATTGCTTAGGTCAGTTGGGGTGGCTTGTCCACCTCTCCAGTGTCAGAATAAACACATAACCCACCGACTTCTCTGTCTATTTTTCTCTCTTCTCTCTCTCTTCCATTTAAGCCCTTTTTCAAACATGCTTCATTAGCTCCTGGTAATGAAGTAACTTTAAATTCCATTGTTGTGCTACTTTCAACCAAGCTGTGAAATAACCTGTGGAATTAGTTGCAACATTAATTTTGATTTTGGAACACCAGACTAGAATGGTGTCTGGCTTACCCAGGTTTTTCTGCACCCCAGGAACTTCTGTCATACTTAAAGCACAATTCTCTGCTGCTGCCTAGAAGTTGAAGAAAGACTAATAAGCCTCTGAAAGATTCCCACAGTTTTCTTTTGAATAAGATGTTATGTGTTTTTGGCCAGGATAAATTGTGACATCATGTTTGCATTAACTGGCACCCCTTTCTTATTCAGTACCCCCCACCAAACCCCTGTGTCTGTCTGTCTGTCTGTCTGTCTGAGCAGAGATTAATTTGGTAGGACAGATGCCCTTTTGTGTCTGTGGGGGAGCATTGTTCACTTAACCCTAGAATACCACTCATTTTTGCTTGTGCTTCTGCTGTACGTGACTCTAGATCTTTTGGAACACCCAGTGTTCACACAGCATTTTAGCTACCTAGCAACTCTGCTGGACCTCTCATGCTGCAACTATGGCTATCTGCCTTCCCTGGAGTTTTTTTTTGAGAAATTTCACTGCACCAACCTGTGTGTGCCTTTGCTCCTGAAAATATATGTTCTGTCAAACATCCCTTAATAATAAAAATAAATTTTAATCTGTATTTACAAGTCACAGGCACATGTCAGCTTGTCTTTAGTTTGTATGTCTTTCTATTTCTTTACCAATAGCCAAGCGTAAGAGATGTACAAATTGAGTAACAGTGATAAAAATAGTATCACGTTTGAAATCTGAGACCTAGTATGGATTAACTCTGAGGCAACTGAAGTTTTGAATTACAGTATTTAGCAACTACAGTTAATATTGTTTACCTGCAGTAGTTCATTTTTCTTCATTCTTATATGCATACAGTTTATTTTGGATAACACGATCATAAAGTTATTTTAGTGGATTGGTGTCTCTTGTGTTCATTTTTATTTAGTGTAAGTTAGTTTGTTTTTATTAATGATAAAACTTCCTTTTAACATGTGACATGCCTTATGGAAACAGTAGTATTTCAGCAGTGACATTAAGTTTATTGGATTAACAGAAAATATGCAATATGCATCATAATAAAATTAGGTGCATAAATTTGGGCACCCCAACAGAGATATGACATCAGTACTTAGTTGAGCCTCATTTTGCAAATATAAAAGCGTCTAGACGCCTCCTATAGCCTTTGAGTGACTGGATTCTGGATGGAGGTATTGTTGACCATTCTTAACAAAATCTCTCCAGTTCCGTTAAATTTGACGGCTGCTGCGCCTGCTTCAAATCATCCCATAGATTTTCGATGATATACAATTTAGGGGACTGTGATGGCCATTCCAGAACATTGTACTTCTCCCTGTGCATGAATGCCTTTGTAGATTTCGAACTGTGTTTTTGGTCATTGTCTTGTTGGAATATCCAACCCCTGCATAACTTCAACTTTGTGACTGATGCTTGAACATTATCCTGAAGAATTTGTTGATATTGGGTTGTATTCATCCAACCCTCGACTTTAACAAGGGCCCCCAGTCCCTGAACTAACCACACAGCCCCACAGCATGGTGGAACCTCCACCAAATTTGACAGTAGGTAGCAGGTGTTTTTCTTGGAATACGGTGTTCTTCTTCCACCATGCAAAGCGCTTTTTGTTATGACCAAATTACTCAAATTTACTGTCTAAATGAGTATTTGCATACAACAAGTGACTCTGTTTGTGGCTTGAGTGTAGAAAGGGCTTCTTTCTCATTACCCTACCGTACAGATGTTTTTTGTGCAAATTGTGCTGAATTGTAGAACGATGTACAGATGCGCCATCTACAGCAAGATGTTCTTGGGTTGTCTGTAACCATTCTCACGATCTTGTGCATATGCCGCACCTGTATTTTTCCTGTATGAAACGGACAGTTTAAACCTCTGAGATAGCTTTTTGTAGCCTTCCCCTAAACCATGATACTGAACAATCATTGTTTTCTGATCTTTTGAGAGTTGCTTTGAGGATCCCATGCTGTCACACTTCAGAGGAGAGTCAAAGGGAAGCACAACTTGCAGTTGACCACCTTAAATACCTTTTCTCATGATTATCTATGAAGTTCAAGGCTTAATGAGCTAATCCTTTCAATTTGGTGTTGCAAGTAATCAGTATAGAGCAGTTACATGCATTCAAATCAGTAAAATTACAAGGGGACCCAAATTTTTGCACAGCCAGTTTTTCACATTTGATTTAATTTCATACAACTAAATACACTTTCAGTAAAAATCTTTGTTTAGAAAACACCCCAATACTAAGATGTTCCTAGGAAATGAAAGACATACCACTGTTATCATTTTTGTTGAAAGTAAATTATTATGCAGGCATACATATGACTGTGTATGTATGTATGTATGTATGTATGTATGTATGTATGTATGTACATGGCGTATGGTGGATAGTGAAGTCCAACCCCGGGGTTTCTGGTGATGATTGAGCAGTCGTGAATCCGGCGAAATGAGAAACAAACAGGGTATAAGGCGTGACGTGAAAAATAGCAGGAAATGATGGTCTGTTGTTGTTAAATGAAATCTCCGTCTTTCTCCTTCCTCCTCCTTCCTCTTTCCCTCCTGATCATTTAAACAGTAATGAGCCAGATGTAACTGAATGTGAACAGGTGCTTTCCATCCTGGGGCTGCGGTCTCTCTCCCTCATCCGTCCCCTCTACACTTACGGGACCAACATTCACTGACGTACACATAACGAACAATAAACGGGATGATGGCAACAAAACGCACTCAGCACATACATTGAATACACTATTACTATGTAGCCCCGCTACATGCCCACCCAAACCAACCTTGGACAAGGGAGGGCCGAAGTACGGCTTGAGATTGCCACATGATAAGTGTCTAGCTTGGTGTTAGTGCTGATACCCCTTTGAAGCTGGAAATTAATGGGACCTGTTTGTGAAACGATTTGGGCTGGACTTAACCATTTAGGCAGTAGCTTGGCGGAGAACGTTTTGCAGGCATCCGAGAGATGGTGAGCTCTAATCCAGACCAAATCACCTGGCTAAAAGTGTGCTTCCTTAAGCCGGGCATTATACAACTTGCCATGTCTGGATGTCGAACTCACCAACCTCTGTTGGATTCTCAGCCGCAATTCCTCGAACTTAAATAGATTATTGTAGATGTTGGTTTCTGGACTAGGGGCTCTGAGAAGTAGTCGGTCAAGCAGGCCCTTCAGCTGTCTGTCCAGCACAACCAAAGCAGGCGTCTCACCTATGGTTTCATGTACAGTGGTGTTCAGGGCAAACCGGAGCTCGGGAGCCATTTATCCCAATCCTGATGGCGTTCATCCACATAGGAGGTGATCATGCTCTTTAGTGTCCGGTTCACTCGCTCTGTCATGTTGGCCTGGGGATTGTAAGCGGTTGTCAGGCTTTTCTTCACTCCCCAGGCTGTATAAAGTTCATCTAATACAGAGCTTGTGAACTGTGGACGCCGGTCTGAAACGATGTTCTTCGGCACCCCCCAGCAGGTGAATATTTCGTTCTTCAGTGTGGAGCATATTTTGTTGGTCTTGGCATCCGTTAATGCAAACAGCTCCACTGGCACCTGCCAGTAGCCACTGAGGAGGTCCAGTGTGCTGAAAACCGAGCTCTGTGCAGTGACTCCAGAATCTCATGAACCAGGGGCATGGGATATGTGTCCAGGCTCGTCTTCCCTTTAACCCCCTTCTAGTCCACACAGAAACGATAGGTGTCATCAGTTTTCTTCACGAGGACTACCGGGGATGCCCAGGAGGAGGAAGATGGCTCGATTATTCCCTCGGCAAACATTCGATTCAGATGTTCTTTAATTATGCCCTTCTTTAGTGGAGAAACGCAGTAGGCTCGGTGCCTTACTGGAATTTTGTCTGAGGTGTGGATCTCGTGGGTAACTCCATGGGCGACTCCTAATTTTTCAGTCCACAACTCGGCCCATTTCTTCAGCACCAGCCTCACCTCTTTGGGCTGTTCCTCCACAGGGGCTGCCACTGAGGTTCTTGCGTCACTCCTCACTTCCGCGTAGAAACCAGTGAATTCTGAGCCTAGATCTTCTTTTGATTTATGAATGAATTCACATACCCCTTCCCCCTGGGACTGAGATGGATGATCATCCATATGGTTGTCAGAGAATCCAGCCCAAGCAGTAATGGGACAGACAGGTGCCGGTCGTCCAGGACGTAGGTTTCCATCTCCCAGGTGGTGGAGAGTACACTGTACCTCAAGGGGACTTTGCCAAGGGCCCTGTGTTCATTCCCATCTGCCAATACAAATCAGACAGACGGGGCAGATGTTAAATTGTCTGACGGTCGGCTAATATTCTTCTAAATGTTATAACGGATCAGGGTGTGATGGCTCCCTGTATCCACCACCGCATCCACTTGCCACCCCCACAGCTTCACTGGAACGATCAGGAGGGATGTACTCACTTGCATGATGGTGAGATCGGCTTCCGACCGGCAAGGTTTGGCTCGCTGGGGTTTTAGGGGCTGGGTTTCTTGTGTACTGGCTTGTACCTTATTCCAGTACAATTTTGAGTTTTCCCAGTCCCGTTCTACTTGCGAGCCCACCTTCACCAGGTCTTCCACCGACCCCACAACCCCCCGAGACCCCCAGATAACCGCAGGTTACAGGCATTCAGGATGCGGCAGACCACCTCTTCTTCAGACAGAGCCGGCCACCACTTCAAACACACAGCCCGATATTCATAGGCGAAATCCCGGATGAATTGTGAGGGCAGTTGCACCATGGATCGCAGCTTGTCCTCCTGTTCAGATTCGTAGTCATCCGGAAGAAATGCCATGAGGAAAGATCAGCGAAAGGATCCCCAGTCTTTAACATTCTTCTTCGCCGTCAGCCACCAGCTTTGAACCGGTCCCGAGAGGGAGGCCGCTATTACCCCCATAAGCTCTTCTGGAGTTAAAAGGTTAACAGCCAGATATACCTCCCCTTCTTCCACAAAGTTTAGGACATCATCAATGTTATATTGAGCCCCCAACTTGGGAAAGGAGAGGCGCACCCCAGTGACGGAGAACCGGTTGATGTATTCAACCCCCCCGCCACCCGAGACCTGTATGCCGTAGAATGGCAGGGTGACTGACGTAAATTCTGGAGACTCCTTCAGTCTTCTCCCTGAAGAGATTCTTGCCAGCGTTGATGTCGCCTCTGGAGGCACAACACAATTTCTCACCCCAGGAGTTTAATTTGATCATTTATATATTCTTTTATTTCCTCCTGGGAGCTGCTGATCCGAGCCCACAAGGCATTTTCGCACCCGAGTGCACTTTCCGCAACCTCGCAGACTTTCTCATCCAGCCAGGTGAGTTGTTGTGCCAGATCTTGCCACGGAGGTGAGACATCCTCCAGACATTCCTCCTCAGGTCCATGGTGATCTTCGAGGTACAGCGACTACAATGAATCCACCACCTGCTGTACCGCTGAACATGCTCTGACCGTGATGGGCAATGCCCCGGCTACTCCTTCCTCAAACTGCGATGAAGCAATGGTGTCGTCCTGCTCGGCACGCACTAAAGACATGTTAATTGGAAAATTTTTTTTAAAGGCAGACAGTGATGGTATTTTTAAAGATTCCTCAGAGAGGGCACCACTTATGTAATGGCCGACCCCTTACCCAGCCGGCAGCTACACTACCAAGACCTATGGCCTGGATGAATTACTGAGGCGAACCTACATATACCAAGCAGTACCTCTAACAAATAATATTTTCCCCTCAATTGACGGTTAAACACAAGCACACAAAAGCAGATATGTAAAATAGGTGTATAAATACATTAAATGAAACACAATAACAAAAAAGTATTTAGTCAGCCAACAATTGTGCAAGTTCTCCCACTTAAAAAGATGAGAGAAGCCTGTAATTTTCATCATAGGTATACCTCAACTATGAGAGATAAAATGAGAAAAAAAAAATCCAGAAAATCACATTGTCTGATTTTTGAAGAATTTATTGGCAAATTATGGTGGAAAAAAAGTATTTGGTCAATAACAAAAGTTCATCTCAATACTTTGTTATATACCCTTTGTTGGCAATGACAGAGGTCAAACGTTTTCTGTAAGTCTTCACAAGGTTTTCACACACTGTTGCTGGTATTTTGGCCCATTCCTCCATGCAGATCTCCTCTAGAGCAGTGATGTTTTGGGGCTGTCGCTGGGCAACACGGACTTTCAACTCCCTCCAAAGATTTTCTATGGGGTTGAGGTCTGGAGACTGGCTAGGCCACTCCAGGACCTTGAAATGCTTCTAACGAAGCCACTCCTTCGTTACCCGGGCGGTGTGTTTGGGATCATTGTCATGCTGAAAGACCCAGCCACGTTTCATCTTCAATGCCCTTGCTGATGGAAGGAGGTTTTCACTCAAAATCTGACGATACATGGCCCCATTCATTCTTTCCTTTACACGGATCAGTCGTCCTGGTCCCTTTGCAGAAAAACAGCCCCAAAGCATGATGTTTCCACCCCCATGCTTTACAGTAGGTATGGTGTTCTTTGGATGCAACTCAGCATTCTTTCTCCTCCAAACACGACGAGTAGAGTTTTTACCAAAAAGTTCTATTTTGGTTTCATCTTACCATATGACATTCTCCCAATCCTCTTCTGGATCATCCAAATGCTCTCTAGCAAACTTCAGACAGGCCTGCACATGTACTGGCTTAAGCAGGGGGACACGTCTGGCACTGCAGGATTTGAGTCCCTGGTGGCGTAGTGTGTTACTGATGGTAGCCTTTGTTACTTTGGTCCCAGCTCTCTGCAGGTCATTCACTAGGTCCCCCCGTGTGGTTCTGGGATTTTTGCTCACCGTTCTTGTGATCATTTTGACCCCACGGGGTGAGATCTTGCGTGGAGCCCCAGATCGAGGGAGATTATCAGTGGTGTTGTATGTCTTCCATTTTCTAATAATTGCTCCCACAGTTGATTTCTTCACACCAAGCTGCTTACCTATTGCAGATTCAGTCTTCCCAGCCTGGTGCAGGTCTACAATTTTGTTTCTGGTGTCCTTTGACAGCTCTTTGGTCTTGGCCATAGTGGAGTTTGGAGTGTGACTGTTTGAGGTTGCGGAGAGGTGTCTTTTATATTGATAACAAGTTCAAACAGGTGCCATTAATACAGGTAACGAGTGGAGGACAGAGGAGCCTCTTACAGAAGAAGTTACAGGTCTGTGAGAGCCAGAAATCTTGCTTGTTTGTAGGTGACCAAATACTTATTTTCCACCATAATTTGCAAATAAATTCTTTAAAATCAGACAATGTGATTTTCTGGATTTTTTTTTCTCATTTTGTCTCTCATAGTTGAGGTATACCTATGATGAAAATTACAGGCCACTCTCATCTTTTTAAGTTGGAGAACTTGCACAATTGGTGGCTGACTTAATACTTTTTTGCCCCACTGTGTGTGTATATATATATGTGTATATGTATATATATAATGTGTGTGTGTATATGTATATATATAATATGTATGTGTGTGTGTATATGTATGTGTATATATATATATATATATATATATATATATATGTGTGTGTGTATATGTATATACAGTGGGTACAGAAAGTATTCAGACCCCCTTCAATTTTTCACTCTGTCATATTGCAGCCATTTGCTAAAATCATTTAAATTAATTTTTTCCCTCATTAATGTACACACAGCACCCCATATTGACAGACAAAAAAAAGAATTTTTGAAATTGTTGCAGATTTATTAAAAAAGAAAAACTGAAATATCACATGGTCCTAAGTATTCAGACCCTTTGCTGTGACACTCATATATTTAACTCAGGTGCTTTCCATTTCTTCTGATCATCCTTGAGATCACCTTCATTTGAGTCCAGCTGTGTTTGATTATACTGATTGGACTTGATTAGGAAAGCCACACACCTGTCTATATAAGACCTTACAGCTCACAATGCATGTCAGAGCAAATGAGAATCATGAGGTCAAAGGAACTGCCTGAAGAGCTCAGAGACAGAATTGTGGCAAGGCACAGATCTGGCTAAGGTTACAAAAAAATTTCTGCAGCACTTAAGGTTCCCAAGAGCACAGTGGCCTCCATAATCCTTAAATGGAAGACATTTGGGATGACCAGAACCCTTCCTAGAGCTGGCCGTCCGGCCAAACTGAGCTACCGGGGGAGAAGAGCCTTGGTGAGAGAGGTAAAGAAGAACCCAAAGATCACTTTGGCTGAGCTCCAGAGATGCAGTCAGGAGATGGGAGAAAGTTGTAGAAAGTCAACCATCACTGCAGCCCTCCACCAGTCAGGGCTTTATGGCAGAGTGGCCTGTCGGAAGCCTCTCCTCAGTGCAAGACACATGACAGCCCGCGTGGAGTTTGCTAAAAGACACCTGAAGGACTCTGAGATGGTGAGAAATAAGATTCTCTGGTCTGATGAGACCAAGATAGAATTTTTTGGCCTTAATTCTAAGCGGTATGTGTGGAGACAACCAGGCACTGCTCATCACTTGTCCAATACAGTCCCCACAGTGAAGCATGGCGGTGGCAGCATCATGTTGTGGGGGTGTTTTTCAGCTGCAGGGACAGGATGACTGGTTGCAATCGAGGGAAAGATGAATGCGGCCAAGTACAGGGATATCCTGGACAAAAACCTTCTCCAGAGTGCTAAGGATCTCAGACTGGGCCGAAGGTTTACCTTCCAACAAGACAATGACCCTAAGCACACAGCTAAAATAACAAAGGAGTGGCTTCACAACAACTCTGTGACTGTTCTTGAATGGCCCAGCCAGAGCCCTGACTTAAACCCAATTGAGCATCTCTGGAGAGACCTAAAAATGGCTGTCCACCAACTTTTACCATCCAACCTGACAGAACTGGAGAGGGTCTGCAAGGAGGAATGGCAGAGGATCCCCAAATCCAGGTGTGAAAAACTTGTTGCATCTTTCCCAAGAAGACTTATGGCTGTAATAGCTCAAAAGGGTGCTTCTACTAAATACTGAGCAAAGGGTCTGAATACTTAGGACCATGTGATATTTCAGTTTTTCTTTTTTAATAAATCTGCAACAATTTCAAAAATTATTTTTTTTTGTCTGTCAATATGGGGTGCTGTGTGTACATTAATGAGGAAAAAAATTAATTTAAATGATTTTAGCAAATGGCTGCAATATAACAAAGAGTGAAAAATTGAAGGGGGTCTGTATACTTTCCGTACCCACTGTATATATACTGCCTGCTCCAGCTGGATTGATAAAGCATATGTGCACTTCAATGAAAGTGAATACTGAGCTTGTGTAGGAGGCAATGATGTGACAAGAACTGAACAGACATCATAGGCATATATCCTGTGCTTGAACGAGAGAAATCCAGTATGAAATATTGGTGGAGACATGCTCCAAGCCATTTGTACAGCCATCCATCCATTCATTCATCCGTCCATTTTCCTAACTTGCTTATCCAGAACAGGGTTGTGGTCCAGCTGAAGCCTATCCCAGCAAGCATCAGCAATTCCCAGAAAGGGTACCAGGCCATCACAGACCAAACACACACACAAGCCAGTTTAGCAATGTCAGTTTTACGTAGGTTTAATCAGGTTGAAGTTTAGGAAATTGAGTACATATGCTTCAACATTCCTGACTCGCCACACAAGGTTTTGTATGGCGTTTGCATATGCAGATTGATTGGCATTAGGGTAATTATTTCACTCACTCAAAAACTT